>NC_057798.1:593621360-593628481 GCF_018294505.1 Triticum aestivum | reverse complement strand
CGGCTGCGGCGCGCGGGCTCGCGCGGGCCCGCTTCGGGCCCCGTGGGCCGCGGCGGTGGGAGGCGCGACAGATAGGTGGCGCACTGCGGTTGGACGTGGGGGGCAGCGGCGGACGTGTTCGGCGCCGAGCGGACGTGTTCGGCGCCGGGCGGACGTGTCCGGCGCACGAACGAAGAAGGGGCTAGGGTTTGGGGGTTTGGACTGCGAAATTTTCGGGGAGAGCACATATTTATAGGTAGAGGGAGCTAGGAGAGTCCAAATGAGGAGCGGTTTTCGGCCACGCGATCGTGATCGAACGACCGAGAGCATGGAGGGGAGTTTACTGGGTTTTGGGGCACTTTGGAAGGGTGTTGGGCTGCAAAGAGAAGGGGGGGTTTCGGGCTACGCGGTTACCCGGTTAACCGTTGGAGTATCAAACGACCTCCAAATGGCACGAAACTTGATAGGCGGTCTACCGGTGCTATACCAAGGCCGCTTGGCAAGACTCGGTCCATTCCGAGAACGTTTAACACCTGCTCACAATGAGAGACAAAAGGGGAACGCCGTAGGACATAGGAGCGCCGGATTGCAAAACGGACAACGGTGAAAATGCTCGGATGCAAGAAACGAACACGTGTGCAAAATGAAATGCACATGATGACACAATGCAAATGATGACATGGAAAAATGCAACACGCAAGCAAATGACATGACAACGACGGTGAATAATTGGCAGACACCTGGCGCATCGAATCCGGGGCGTTACAACACTCCTCCACTAACAAGAGATCTCGTCCCGAGATCTTAGGACCGAGACGGAAGGGAAAAGGGATGAGGTGAAACAAGAACTGACGAGAAGGAGCAACGAATCGGGAGCACTCGAGAAGAAGAGAGGAATAATGAGAATGACAAGAATCGAAAGCTCACGTAATCAGATAGACTATGAAACTACTCCGGCTAGAACGAGATGAGAAACAAATAAGACTGAAAGGATTTAGACAGCACTCCGGTTGAACAAGGAAAGAATAGAACACGAACTTCATAAGATGGACTGACACTTGACGACATAAGCAACGCAATACCTCCGGAAGAATTGAAAGAATTTAATGAAAAGAACTTAGCAGGAAGGGTTGAACGGATTTGAATATTTGAGAAGAACGAAGAAATGCAAAACTTCACTTCAAAAGAAAACGGAGAATTGTTTGCACTTCGAGACGCGAGAAGAAAAGGATACTTGAACTCCTCCAACAAAATCTTGATGAACTCTTGAAGAAAAGATTAAATCATGAAGAACCACCTTGAAGAACTCCTGTGACAAAAAGGATGATGAGATAGAATAAAGGATGAAAGAAGATGAGCCTTGCGATGATTTAGATGGAGGTTTCGACAAAATAGTCGAGGAAAATTGAACTCCGGGAAAAGAAAAGATGAAAACAATTGGAACTAGAATTTATTCATTAAGAACAAACTCCGAAGGAAGGGATTACTTGACTTGAGGAAATAAGAATAAGATTTATTGTATGCTTATCCTTCATCAAATTAAATTGATGACCAACAATGGATTTGGCATACTACTTATTCTTCTTGAAAAAGGATTAAGGGGAAACATAGCACAAAACTTGAGAAAGTCTTCATGAACCACCGGTAGGATTGGAAAGAACAAATGAATTAATATGATAATCAAGGAAAAAGAATCTGAATGAACCACCGTAAGAATTCGAAAATGACTGACGAAAGAGAATGAACCACCGGGAAGACTTAGTAGAATAAAATGCTTGAGGGGATTTAAATGCAAAAGAACAAAGAGATCATGAGCTGATTAAAGAACACTTGAACAAAGCACCGGGATAATTGGATAACGGTAGCTGAAATGTGAGGATGAAGAATTCTCCTGGAATGATGGCCTCCGATGAAAAGAAATGAAAAAACAACTCCTGACATACTCCGGATGGTAAGAAAGAATATCTGACAAACTAAAATAATTCGAGAGGATGATATGAAGCTAGAACCACGAATCTTCGGGAGAACGGACAAGATTGAGAGGGAAAACTCTTCTTCGGTCTTCAACTGACGATGAGAAACACCACCAAAATTGTTGAGGAACTCCGGAATAATGAAAAGCGAGAGAGGTTGAGCCAATAATGAAGTGAATTGAAATCGATCTTGGAAAGGCATGTGACTGATGAAATTCATTCTTACGTCACTCTTCGAAAAGAATTGGGAATAGCTCCGGGAAATTAGAAGAGTCAGGTAAGATCCTGGAAAAAGACCTGTGGGTTAGGGCCCACTGAAGAGATAACACCGTTGGAAAGGTTTGTTGAGCAGATAGATGATGCACCGGAACAATTGAAATATTTGAATGAGGTGACAACCTCGAATTGATTGACACACAGACGAATCTGCTGAGATGTCTTGAGCACTCCGGAAGGATAAACTGGCGAGAGACGAACGAGCAAGGAAAAACACTTGAGCCGAGGAAAAGAATATGATCAACACTGAATACTTGAATTTGGTCCACCGGAAAAAGAAAGGGATAAAGAATGACGAACAAGACGAGAATTCACCGGTTGAAATGATTGAGAGAAGACTGAAGAGGTTCCGCACGAATTAGATAGATGGTCGAGAGAGAGTCAGACTCCGGGAAGAAAAGGGTGGGAGGGCGGGAAAACAAAGGCAACCTAGAAGGGGATATCGATGGATATCTTGAAGGGAAAACACCGGTTGAAATCATTGAGGAAAGAAAACAAAGACTTCGCACGAGTAGGATGGACACTCGATTACGGACTCCGGTTCTGAGAAGGAAAAGGGGAGGCCGGGTGGGAAAAGAAAACAACTGAGGATTGAACTTGGCAACGATGAAGAGGCTCGAGTCAACTTGACGAGAAATGCACCGGATAAAAAGAGCTGAGAACCAACGATCGAAAACTAACCACGTGATCCTAAAGAAAAATTTGAAGGAGAAGAGAAGTAATTCAAAACACCTACGTCAAGATTCCTTACCAGAGCGACGAAGGGCCTGAGGAGTAAAAAGAATCCCCACTCTCCGATATAACTAGACTCCAAAACAGTTTTTTTCTAGACTCAATAACAGCCAAACTACACGATCAATCAAGGGGGGCTCCTAAGGTCGGTCGAGGCTCTGATACCAACTTGTCACACCCAATATGCGACCCTATCCACAAGGAACTCGAAGGTCCCAGCAAGGATAGACCCGCATATTGAAACGCTTTTGCAAGGTGGATATCATTACATCAACATTACATAATAGATAGGGATACATACAAGAGGCATACAATGCCACACGAATACAACATCAATTCATCATACATAAGAGCATCATCCGACTACGGATGAAACACAAACAGAAACTCAAACGACATCCACCCAGCTAGCCCAGGCTGCCGTCCTGGAACCTATCCCCTAATCGAAGAAGAAGCAGAAGAAGAACTCCAATACAAGCAAACATCGCTCCCGCGTCAGGATCATCGCATAACCTGTACCTGCAACTGTTGTTGTAGTAATCTGTGAGCCACGAGGACTCGGCAATTCCATTACCATGGGTATCAAGACTAGCAAAGCTTAAAGGGAAAGGAAGGGGTAAAGTGGTGAGGTTGGAGCAGCGACTAAGCATATATGGTGGCTAACATACGCAAATAAGAGCGAGAAGAGAGCAAGCGGAACGGTCGTCAACTAGCAATGATCAAGAAGTGATCCTGAACTCCTACTTACGTCAAACATAACACAGAAACCGTGTTCACTTCCCGGACTCCGCCGAGAAGAGACCATCACGGCTACACACGTGGTTGATGCGTTTTAATTCGGATCTGGTGTCAAGTTATCTACAACCGGACATTAACTAATTCCCATCTGCCTATAACTGCAGGCACGCCTTTCGAAAGATTATACCCTGCAGGGGTGTCCCAACTTAGCCCATGATAAGCTCTCGCGATCAACGAAGGATATACCTTCTCCCAGGAAGACCCGATCAGACTTGGAATCCCGGTTTACAAGACATTTCGACAATGGTAAAACAAGACCAGCAAGACCGCCCGATGCGCCGTCAATCCTGATAGGAGCTGCACATATCACGTTCTCAGGGCAACACCGGATGAACACTACGTACAACTAAAACCAGACCTCGAGTTTCCCCGAGGTGGCGCTGCAAGTGGCTCTGGTTCGGACCAACACTTAGACAAGCACTGGCCCGGGGGGGCTATAATAAAGATGACCCTTGGGTTAATTACTCCCAAGGGAAAAGTAGGTGGTGGTGAGGCAAATGATAAAACCAATGTTGGGCCTTGCTGGAGGAGTTTTATTCAAAGCGAACTGTCAAGGGGGTCCCATAAATCACCCGACCGCGTAAGGAACGCAAAATCTGGGAATATAACACCGGTATGACGGAAACTAGGGCGGCAAGAGTGGAACAAAACACCAGGCATAAGGCCGAGTCTTCCACCCTTTACCAAATATATAGATGCATTTTTAATATAAGAGATATTGTGATATCCCAACATAAACCTGTCCGTCATGGAGCAATCTTCAACTTCACCTGCAACTAGCAACGCTATAAGAGGGCTGAGCAAAGCGGTACCATAGCCAAGCAACGGTTTGCATAGGAAAGGTGTCAAAGGTTAGAGGTTCATGGCAATATGGGGGCTTGATAAACAGGTGATAGGTAGCGCAGCATAGTGATAGAATGAAGCAACTAGCATAGCAATGAAAGTAATGAGATCCAGGGTAGCGGTCATCTTGCCTGAAATCCCGCAAGGAAGAAGAACGAGTCCATGAAGAAGACGAACGGATGAAGCTGAACCAAGCGTAGACGAACGAATCCTCACGATCGCAACGAAATAGGAACTATTGAAAGAAGCACACAACATGGTAAACACACCACACATGAACAAGACATGATGCACAACAAGCATGATGCATGACAAAGATACATGAAGCTACTCATGGCAAGAGATGATGCAAACAAGAACAACACATCAAGGCAAGTTTAAATGAGGCCGGGAGTGACATATAACAATTCCGGTAAGTCCTCATATGCATATTTCGAAGTTGGTCCAAATCTGAATAAACCTTATGTTCAAGTTGTTAACAGCAAGTTAAGATGCACCAAGATGATCTACACGAGATTCTAGTCAAGTTACATATAAAGTTCATTTAATTCGGAGCTACGGCCTAGAAGATATGAGCAAAACAAGTTAAACATGGCATTGATGCAAAATGCACCCCAAACATCAATCAAACACCTCAAAACAAGGATTCAACATGATAATATGAAACTACATGCAATTCTAAGCAAGTTTCATATAGAGCACACTCAAAACGGAGCAACGGTTCAACACACACACATGAAACAAGTCATAGCAACAATCTGTCCAAAACAGCAACTAGGCATATTGCAAGCACCAAAACAACATGTTACAGCACCTCAACATAAGAACAAAAGGCATGGACATGATGTACAGGTAAAGCATAACAAAACATGAACACTGAGCTATCTCCAGAAACTACTAGAACATGCTCAAACACACATGGCAAGATTGCAAATAATAACAGTTCAGACTTCGCAGAAAATAACATCAGGTTGCAATGTTTACAGCTATCAAACAACATGATACAGGAACTTATCATGGCAAACAAAGGCATGGAATGAACATACTAAATGCATAGAACAAAAGTCCCTTACTGACCATAAGCCAAAAAGGATAAGAAAATATGATGGCACCCATGTAAACATAGCAAGTTATAATACATATTCATACAAGGCAGGAACAACGATAAGAAGGCATGTAGATGAGCTTGTACCACTCACCACAGAGCAATAAATGGCATGGAAAGGCACCCAACAGTAAGAAGACATGTTTGTGGAGCTAAGCATGGCAAGAGCAAGTTCATAGGGTGCATGGATCACTAACCACAAGCATGGCAATAACTGAACTTAATGTTAATAGGCTGACAGCAACATTATTTAGCAACTTTGGAGCAAGTTTACAACAAGTTACAGCAGGCCATAATTGTAACCAGGGGCATGAATAGATAGAGCATGATATGTAGAACAAAACATCCTTAGTGAACATCTCCAAATTATGCATAGAATGACTTCTAGCAGCAGGTTTACATAGCATCACGAAATAACAGATTCAGCCTAGCAAAACAACAACAGCAAGTACCCTACTTAACAAGCTCGATTCACTCACCACAAGTCATTGCATGACAAGATAAGCATAGCATCAGCAAGAAGACATGTTTATGAAACAAACCAAGGCAAGAACAAGTTCATAGCATGCAAGGATCAACTACAACAACCTTGGCAAAATTGAATAACATGTAAACAATCTGTCAGGAAACATTTTGAAGCAAAAGTAAGCACGAAAATGACATGCTAGACTACTCCATAATTGCAAACAGGGGCATGAATGGATAGAGAACAACCATATGTTCAAAACATCCTTACTAAAGTATCTCAAAATATGCATGGATCTCTCTGTAGCATCATGTTTACATGGCATCAAAATAACAGCAGAACAGGGACTAAAATCAGCAATATCACGAAGCCTAGTTTGGATGCTTGTGCTAGTCACCACATTGATCACAAAAATACATGGTAAACACCTCTGTAAAGAAGACATGGCATAGTTCAAAACACATGTAGACATCAACCTCTTAGGATGCACACATCAATCATGGCAAAAATGACAAATGAGCAAGTTCTGTTAACAGACAACAGACAACATTATGAAGCACTCTTGCAACAATGATTCAGGCATCAAGATGAGCTCAAATGAACATGATGCAATGGAATGAAATGATGTACTCGTTGAGCCGAACAATTTTACATATTACACGCACAAAACGAAGCTACGGATGCAGAGATATGATGCGATGAACAAGGCATGATAATGTCAAAATTCTGGGACTTAGAGAGATTTGGACCTCGGGGGGAAAGTCAACGTGGCCGCGGATCTCGCCGGAGCCGAGGAAGAAGATGGCCGGAGAAGGTCGGCAGAGGCCGGGACGGGGTGCTCCCGGGCGGATCTCACCGGATCTGCCCCGGGGCAAGGCGCGGCGGAGGCGGCGGCCCCTGGCTGCGCGGCGAGGAGGCGAGGCCCGCGGCGGCGGACACGGCACGGAGG
>NC_057798.1:593486022-593620704 GCF_018294505.1 Triticum aestivum | reverse complement strand
TGGGAGGCGCGACGGGACAGGTGGCACACTGCGGTTGGACGTGGGGGGTGGCGGCGGACGTGTCCGGCGCCGGGCGGACGTGTCCGGCGCGCGTAGGAAGAAGGGGCTAGGGTTTGGGGGCTTGGACTGCGAAATTTTCGGGGAGAGCACATATTTATAGGTAGAGGGAGCTAGGAGAGTCCAAATGAGGAGCAGTTTTCGGCCACGCGATCGTGATCGAACGACCGAGAGCATGGAGGGGAGTTTGCTGGGTTTTGGGCCACTTTGGAAGGGTGTTGGGCTGCAAAGAGAAGGGGGGTTTCGGGCTACACGGTTACCCGGTTAACCGTTGGAGTATCAAACGACCTCCAAATGGCACGAAACTTGACAGGCGGTCTACCGGTGCTATACCAAGGCCGCTTGGCAAGACTCGGTCCATTCCGAGAACGTTTAACACCCACTCACAACGAGAGACAAAAGGGGAACGCCGGAGGACATAGGAGCGGCGGATTGCAAAACGGACAACGGGGAACATGCTCGAATGCAAGAAACGAACACGTATGCAAAATGAAATGCACATGATGACACAATGCAAATGATGACATGGAAAAATGCAACACGCAAGCAAATGACATGACAACGACGGCGAATAACTGGTAGACACCTGGCGCATCGAATCCGGGGCGTTACAATAACTCTTACAAACCACAGTTGAAGCTTTAGCATGATCTTTAATTCTATCAAGAAAAGGTGGTTTCTCAATATAAGCAGTATGAACAATAGGATCAACATTATAGGTAATAGTTTCTTCCTCAACTTTAATAGGTTCTACTATTTTAAGTTTAATGGGAGGATGAAATTTAAACCACTTCTCCTTAGGGATATCAACATGAGTAGCAAATGATTCACAAAAAGAAGCTACTATCTCAGAGTCAAGTCCATATTTAGTGCTAAAATCATGAAAGGCATCAGTATCCATAAAAGATTTAACACAATCAAACTTAAGGTTTATACCTGACTCCTTACCTTTGTGGAGTTCCCAATCTTCAGAGTTGCATTTAATTCTTTCCAATAAGTCCCATTTGAATTCAATATCCTTCTTCATAAAAGAACCAGTATAAGAAGTATCGAGCATGGATCGATCATTATGAGAAAGCCGAGCATAATTTTTTTGAATAATAATATATCTTGAGAGCTCATGATTGGGGCATGAATATAACATTGACTTAAGCCTCCCCCAAGCTTGAGCGATACTTTCTCCTTCACGAGGCCAAAAATTATATATATATATATATATATATATATATATATATATATATATATATATATATATATATATATATATATATATAATTCTGAACATGATGGACGAGATGCATAGGATAGAACTTCTGTTGAAATTCCAATTTCAATCGGTTGTAGTTCCATGATCCAATATCATCACATAGCCTAAACCATGTCAATGCCTTTCCCTTCAAAGATAAAGGTAATACCTTATTCTTGACAACATCCTCGGGCATACCTGCAAGCTTAAATAATCCACAAAGTTCATCCACATAGATTAGGTGCATATCAGGATGTAATGTTCCATCTCCTGCATAAGGATTAGCTAGCAGTTTCTCTATCATACCCGAAGGAATTTCATAATAAATATTTTCAGTAGGTGCAGTAGGTTGAGGAGCAACTCTTTCCTCTTACGATCGAGGTGAAGATACCCCGAACAAGCCCCTCAAAGGATTATTTTCCATAGTAACAAGTGACAGTAAGTTTCAGCACACTATATAAATGTTTCCTTACCAAATTCCACTTACCAAAGGCGCTTCACTCCCCGGCAATGGAGCCAGAAAAGAGTCTTGATGACCCAAAAGTATAGGGGATCTATTGTAGTCCTTTAGATAAGTAAGAGTGTCGAACCCAGCGAGGAGCAGAAGGAAATGACAAGCGGTTTTCAGCAAGGGATTCTCTGCAAGCACTGAATTATCAGTAACAGGTAGTTTTGTGATAAGATAATTCGTAATGGGTAACAAGTAACAAGAGTAACTAAGGTGCATCAAGGTGGCACAATCCTTTTTTTAGCAAAGGACAAGCCTGGACAAACTCTTATATAATGTAAAGCGCTCCCGAGGACACATGGGAATTATTGTCAAGTTAGTTTTCATCATGCTCATATGATTCGCGTTCGTTACTTTGATAATTTGATATGTGGATGGACCAGTGCTTGGGTGCTGCCCTTCCTTGAACAAGCCTCCTACTTATGATTAACCCCTCTCTCAAGCATCCACAACTACGAAATAAGAATTAAGGTAAACCTAACCATAGCATGAAACATATGGATCCAAATCAGCCCCTTACGAAGCAACGCATAAACTAGGGTTTAAGCTTCTGTCACTCTAGTAACCCATCATCTACTTATTACTTCCCAATGCCTTCCCCTAGGACCAAATCATGGTGAAGTGTCATGTAATCTATGTTCACATAACGCCACTAGAGGAAAGACAACATACATCTCATCAAAATATCAAACGAATACCCAATTCACATGATTACTTATAACAAGACTTCTCCCATGTCCTCAGGAAAAAAACGTAACTACTCAGAAAACATATTCATGTTCATAATCAGAGGAGTATTAATTATCATTAAGGATCTGAACATATGATCTTCCACCAAATAAACCAACTAGAATCAACTACAACGAGTAATCAACACTACTAGAAACCCATAGGTACCAATATGAGGTTTTGAGACAGAGATCGGATACAAGAGATGAACTAGGGTTTGAGAGGAGATGGTGTTGGTGAAGATGTTGATGGAGATTGACCCCCTCTTAATAGTGCGGTCTTTCCTATGACTCGAATCGAACCAAAAATAAAACCTTCGAATCGCTGGTAGACCACACCTTTGATCTTTTTGAATTGGGGGGTCACACACCACCATCAAGAACAACTGGGAACCAATATCCTGAGATAAACTTTAGCACCCGATATTAGTTCCTCTAACCATATTGTCATCACACCAAAATATAATTTAAGTTACACTTGCACTTTCAAAACCCAACCATAAGGAACTCGATTCTTTAAACCAAAATGACAAGAAGTTTTTTGTTCACTTAGGATCAGTACGCCTAGACAGTCCTCCATTTTCCACCTAAAACCTTAGCATAGCTGTAGCAGTGGCATGGTTATTATTCAAGTGTTAGTGAAGTAAATATAATCAACACAAAGCTCTTGCTAATCTATACAAAATAATAAAGTATTTTTTATTCTATTTCCTCTAGTTACCACTTGCTCGTTGGGAACGCACATAAGAGAATTTTCTTTCTTGAGTAATGAAAACATAAGTTACGGGAGTGAAAGGTTGCTACTCCCGTAGGAGTAGTTGTATTTCTCTGAAGAGGAAGGGTGATGTAGCACAACAACATAAAGTATTTCCCTCAATTAAGAACCAAGGTTTATCGAATTAGTAGTAGGCACCACACTAACAACGTTTGTAGTACCTGCACTCAAACAACTAAAATTGTTTGCGGACAACAAAGGCAAGGGGGCATGCCTACCCTTGTTCTTGCTAGTTATAATATTAAATGTAGAGTGATAGTCAAAGTAGCAAAAAATATTAAATGGCAACTAAAGAGCAATTGTAGAAGCTTTTGTATTAATGTAGAATAGACCCGGGGCCATAGGTTCACTATTGGCATCTCTCTCGAAAGCGTATAGAGGCATGGTAGACAAAATATTGTTGGAAAATTGACTAAATAGCACAAATTATAACTATGATCATTCATGGCTTAATCTCACATAGACATCATGTTCGTGACAACTAGACCGTTAATCCAACTGCATCTACTACTATTACTCCACTCCAAGACTGTTATCCAGCATGCATGTCAAAGTACTAAGTTCATGACAAATAGAATAACGCAATAAGAAAGATGACATAATGTAGACAAGAAGAGATCGATCAATATGACCAAGCCCCATCGTTTTACCCTTAGTAGCAGTAATATAATGGGTGCCTCTGCCCCTTTTGTCACTTGCAAGATCACCACAAGATTGAACCCACTACTATGCACAAATCCCTCTAAAGACCTACTCATCTATCTTGGCCAAAGAAGACTCATAGATCGGAAAGCATACATAGCTATAAAATTACACAAGAGAGAGACATCAATAGAATCAATATAAACATTGAATAATCTGATCATAAATCCACAATTCATTGGATCCCAACAAACATGCCACAAGAATTACATCGAATAGATCTCCAAAGAGATAATTGTATTGAAGATAGAGAGAGAGAGAGAGAGAGAGAGAGAGAGGGAGGGAGAGAGAGCCATCTGGCTACCACTATGGCCCTGTAGTTCATGAAAGAACTACTCGCACATCATCATGGAGGCAGCAAGGTTGATGAAGATGGCCTCCCCAATGATTCCCCCCATCGGTAGAGTGCCGGAACAAGGCTCCAAATGTTATCGCTTCAGAACAAAGGCTTGCGACGGCGATAAAATGTTTTGGTCTCACTTCGAGGGTTTCTAAATATGTGGGAATATATAGGCTTGGAGTTAGTGCGAATAGGTACTCGTGGGTCCCATAAGCCTGGTCGGCGCACCCCTGGGTTTGTTGGAGCCTCGTGGGTCTTTTGGTCTCTCTCCGAAGCTTCCAGTGTTGCATATATTCTAGACAAAATCCTTATAAATTTTCGCCGGGTTTGGACCTTCCTAGGTAATTATTTTCTGCAAAACCAAAAAAAAGCAAAAAAAAACAGGAACTAACACTGGGCACTAAATTAATAGGTTTGTCCAAAAAAATAATATAAAATGGCATATAAAGTATACAAAAGTAATAACATAATATCATTTAACAATAAAAAATTATAGAGACGTTTGAGACGTATCAAAGGTGTGTAAAGACAATATGATAGTACTAGATTAACTCGCTTACACCCATGAGTGTCTCTTCATCAAGGCTTTCAAACACTTCTTTCAATCATCACTTGCTCATAACTTTGGTTGCCTAGTGACGGGATTATGCCAAAGAAATGATACATGCATAGAGTTTCATTGTGGTTCATGTTTAAGTAATATGGACCAATATTTTGTCTCTTTCAAGTTATTATGATGATCAGTACTTGTTATTACCAGATACACACACTCTTCGAGAGAAAGCCAAATACTATTCGTTGTAATGTTACCACTATGAACGTTAAAAAACTCATAGACAAAATACATGTCGAAACATAGGTGGATCATTCAGTGGCCAACAGAGTTTTCAACATAACATCAAGAAAGGTGAATTTCACATTTATCACGCGTAAAGCAAAGCAATGTGTAGCGACAAGGTCAGGGCACCGACAAGAAGCTGAAACACCATACAAACAAATGCAAAACAGATTTTGGCATAATCTAGATCACCTTTCAACTAGGTTTCTATGGACAATTTTATCCACAAGTGTTGTTGAGTCTATCAAAATGAACATTGTGGGGCTGACTATCGCTAATATCATATCCTCTACGTTTTTTCTCAATACCCAAGTCTTTCTATAGACTTTCTCATATGCATGATTAGTCTTTGATTACATCACTTTCTTTTAAAAACTTGTCACACAACAAGTCTTGGTCATCTAGATTAAACAACACAAAGCTTACAAAATTATTTTACTTACAATAACAAAACCTTTGCTTTAACCATCAAGGCTTACTCCCACTTGTATGCTTCACACATACTACTACTACAACTATTCTAAGCAATTCAAGTGCAAAATACAGAAGTCATGGGACATATCTTCACGATCATGAATTCTCATGCTTCTCTTTCTTAAGGGTGTGTTCCTCGCTTCCCGACATAGATCAACTCTGCTATGAAAATATAAAAAAGAATGTAAATGGAAATCCAAGGCAAAAGGAAAAGAGCAAACCGAAAGAAAAACCTTATTCTATTTTTTTTGGTTTTTGAAAGCTAACTTGCAAAAAGAAGCTGCAACTGGCAAAAAAAACTAAAAAGAACTCGAAGAAAAGTAAAGCGTTGGAACAAACCAACATGAGTGTTTGAAGATCAGTGAGCTAAAGTACAACCTCATTACAACATTCAAAATATAAATGTCGTCACATCGTGATGTAGACATGGAAGTAATCTCCCCAATCTTAGGCTTTTGTAACCCCAAGTCGACGAGATCATTGTGGTGGTCGGTAGTTCAGAGCCCATCCTTGGGTCCACTCGAAGAAGTTGTTGGCCATGCACGCGGACGTGTCTTGTAGGGACTCGCCGACGTTGCTCATGTTATTGACAGAGCCCTCAAGGAAAGCCTTGCACTTTAGCCAATATTGCCACCAAAAGTGAATACGTGGAGCAACAAGCACTCTCCTAGAAGATGACATGAAGATTTTTATTGTATTGTCATAGGTACGACGTTGAACGCTCTTCCACTTATTATGCTCATTCAAAGCCTTGGTAATCGATCGTTGTTTATTATGAGTTTTCTTGAACTGTGATTGGTATATAAATTGTGATTGGTTGCCCCCCTATCACATTCTCCCGTTCCACTTCTCTCTCCCAAAAAATCGGCGCCACCATGTCCGCCATACCTCGTAGCGCCAAAGCCGTCGAACCTGGAATCAAGGTTGGCGTGGACCGCATCAAAGAGCACTGTTGCCTGTGGCTACTCCCCACCGCTAATCTGCGAGAGCCGATAGACAAGCACCGGCTTGGCGACTGTCGCTGCCCGCCTGCAACCGTCCGGGCTCCACGCCGCCGACATGAATGACGAGGTTGGGGACCTATTTCTACTTGTTCATAATGAAATGAAGCTCAGGTAAATTTAATTGGTACTACTACTACTACAGTACTACTACCAAATTGCCATGCTTGTTCATACATGCTAACATGCTCAGCTGAGGCCACTCCTACCTTCTTTCAAAATCACCAACAGCACCGGCAAATTTCTTTTTTTTTTCAATAATCCTACACATACGACAACTAACCGAAGATTTACGGATGGCCCCCTCTGAATTTCAGGGGGTGGGCCCCTCCCTCCCTCTAATCCTAATCAAATGATGCCATTTGTGCCCGTTCGTTAAACTTGTAAAAAATTCTCCTTATGTCTAGCGTCGCTCTTTTGTCTTGGGGTTTTAACATCCATAAATCTTTGTAGTTTTTTTTTTGGTGTTGCCATAATTGGCTTTAATCTTCACCACCTTCAGATTAATATCATCAAACAAAACATATGGAGTACTCTTACTCCCAACTGTATTAAAATATAAGACGTTTTTCAGGTTAGTTTAGCCTGAAAAACATCTTATTCGTATCATCATAAATACAAGAGGATATATCGCTATCACAATTATCTGTTAGGGAAAGAAACCAGGAAACAGAGCATTTTCCTATAATTCCAGTTCTGCCCTCCCCTGCTTCATCCATTCTCAACGAACTAGGAAGCCAGCCGCCACCGGTACTAGTATAAAAACCATGGAGACGCACTTCCAGAACTTCCAACTCGACATCAATGTCTGATCCAAGCAGCACAGCTTCCTCTTATTCCACGTCACCCCGGCTCACCACCGGCGTCGTCAACTTCTTGGCGCGCCGCGCCATGACCACGCAGAACCACCACAGAGCAGCAGCATCCCTCCACTCGCCAGGCTCCTCCACCGGCTCCGCCGACACTGCGCCATGGCACCACCGCGCCCCGGCCACGCCGCCGCCTCTGCTCCCGTTCCACGCCAGCGACGCCGACGAGATGCTGCTGCTCGACATGCTCTCCCAGCACCAGGAGGACATGCACACCGACACCGCGACAGCGCCCGTTCCCACCGCGACGGCGGCAACGGCCGTGAAGCGAGAGGTCAGCGAAGAGGAGGAGGCCAAGGTGGCCGCGGGCGGCAGTAGGCGCGCGTTCCGCGGGGTGCGGAAGCGGCCGTGGGGCAAGTTCGCGGCGGAGATCCGGGACTCGACGCGGGACGGCGTCCGGGTGTGGTTGGGCACGTTCGATAGCCCGGAGGCGGCGGCGCTCGCGTACGACCAGGCCGCCTTCGCCATACGGGGCGGCGCCGCCGTGCTCAATTTCCCCGCCGACCAGGTCCGGCGCTCGCTCGAGGGCGCAGAGGACGACGTGTGTGGCCGCGCCGACGGGTTGTCACCCGTGCTCGCGCTGAAGCGGCGCCACTCCATGCATAGGAGGGCGGCGACAAAACAAAAGGTCAGGACCGTACGGACGGGCCGGCCGGAGGGCGTGATGGAGCTTGAGGACCTCGGCGCAGAATACCTCGAGGAGCTGCTCGGCCTCTCCGACGACATGATGACGTCTGCCTCCAGTTCATGGTGCTCGAGTCATCACTCCATCTGACGATGGATTGATCGCTTTTTTTTTGCTTTCTTGTCTGTTGTTGTTGCTGGTCTGGTCTCGATAGTCCAGTGTTCAGTTGGACTAGATAGCATTGAGAAATGATAGTGTAAATCGTTGGTTGTGCACGTTTTTAAGCGTCAATGTTTCGCTTTGAATTCAGTCAAAACAAATGGTTGTAAATATTCGTTTTTGCATGAGCTATTCATGGCCAGATGGTCGGAGACACTTCTGACATGACATAGGCGCCAAGTTTGGATTTCTCTGGACCGGTATGGGCTGTTATTATTTGTTCTCCTATAATATGAAAAAAGGAATATAATAGATAACCACACTGATAATTCAATCCAGAACCCAAGCTCGGATGTTGGTGAACAGTAAAAATAAAGGAAATAGAAAAAAAATTCAAAATATTCCAATTCTTTTTGTGATGCAAGATGCTCCTGTGCGTAAACTCAGTGCACAATTTTGTGAAGTTTGTACCTTCAAGGAACTCGTGGCTAAAAAGACAAATCAAACATGAACAATGCGATTTTCAAAAGTTTCTCAGACACCTTAAATTTGTCTTTTTTGCCACGAGCTCTTCGAGTGTAAACTTCATCTAATTTTGCACGAAGATCACACATATGAGCACTTGCAAAAACAAAATCTTTTTTGAATATTTTTGGTGATTTTACTGTTCATGTCTGGGCTCATATGAGCCCGGGAGCAAAATTGCCGCATCCATATCCGCACGGGCTATATGTAAGTCGATTGGAGTTTTTTTTGTTGTTGTTGTGGAAGTCGAAATAACCTGAGAAAGGAGTTTGACGTGCAGCACCGTTGCCGCTGATGGCGACTAGGGCGAGTGAGGCCAAGGAACTTCGGCAATGCCTCGGTCAGAAACTAACTGTAGACGACAGAGGTGAGTTAGAAGGTTGACGGTTCGCGCGCGCGCAAGGCATGGGGGAGGGGGGAGGGTGGGGGTGGGGGCAGGCTCACTGGGAAAATCGGATGGTGCCAATTTAGAGGGATGGTTTGAGATCTTGACCATTGAATGTTGATTGGACGCTCCAAAGAAGTCAAGTTGCACCAATTTTGTTCACTGACACATAGTCTATCCCATATGTCATTGAGTGTTGTTAGTGTTGGTGTTGATTTTACCAGGTCAAATCCGAGTTGGTGATCTATGTGCGGGCATGCAGTCACGTGTGTCTATCTTTATCTTTATCTTTACCTAATAATAAAGAGAACTGGGTTTCTGTCGTCCGTCATAAGAATTACCCCCGTAGTTGTTAATAATTACCCCCTTGCCACCGGTAAGTGAAAAAAAAAAACGATTCGTTTTTTCCCTTCTCAAGTGGCCGTTGGCTTTAGTTTATTATGGGTGAAAGTCCTTTGTATAACAAAAATGTTTGTGTAGCACAGTGGCATGTGCCTCATGGTTGCAAGCGGGAGTTCTGGGTTCAATCCCTGGTTCTTAGATGTATTTTTTTATTTTTATTTTTTTATACTTTGCTTTGTTTGGGAGTCAACCTGCAGCTCAGAAAAAGAGAGCCGAGAAAATTAGTTGCAACATGCTAGATGTTTGCAAATGCATAAATTGGCATCATTTTGTTAACCATTTTGATCGATCTCACATTTAACTGTTCAATCCCCGGTTCTTACATGTATTTTTTTTTGTTTTTATTTTTTTATACTTTGCTTTGTTTGAGAGTCAACATGCAGCTCAGAAAAAGAGAGCCGAAAAAATTAGTTGCAACACGCTAGATGTTTGCAAATGCATAAATTGGCATCATTTTGTTAGCCATTTTGATCGATCTCACATTTAACTGATAGCTTCAGTTTAGTTTATACACAACTGGAAAAAAAACAGTGCATGATGAACACAAAAGGTGGTATCATGCATCAGAAGAAGATTCACTTACTTTCTCAAGTGAAATCAAAATACTGGCCCTGTAGTTAATCAAACAAGCAAGCAATAGCAGTATTATGCTACAAGAATAATACAAGTCAGCTAGCACTGTTATGGAATTGTGTTTTTAGTACTTATCTTCAATGTATATATTGTAATTTACGTTCTTTTGCATATTTTGGTTCCAACATTAGCATATTTTTGATCTAGATTATCAGATTAGCACATGTACTCTTAAAAAGGGGTGTTAAGGCAATCATGTAGTGCTGCATATATAACATGGAATTCAAGTTATGACCAAATCACTAGAAACATATAGCAGTCTTTCTTCCAGATGATCGACAGAAAAGTAAAATTAGGAGGAAATACTCAAATCACATAGCAATCGCATTTCAACCCTAATAACAATTCGTCAATTATCATTCATTTGCAGAATTTTTGTTTTGCCACGTTGAGTAAAAATCGAGCATAGTTCCATATATGTGTGTGTGTTAATTGATAGTGGTCTGATCTATTTTTATTGACGTTCGTATCAGATCCCAGTAAAATATCCTTCGTTTTTATTTCAGTTGTTTTACTGAGATTATTTTCCTAGGAAACTACCATTGCATGTGCAGAAAACATAACATCATAAAATACAACATCTTGTCTTTATCTTGGCGAGTCCGATTATGCATATATTATTTTGAGATTATATGACGAGCAATGGTAGCGTGAACAACTTTATTCGAACCATGATCTTACTTCTTACAGAAGATATATAGATGAAAAAATATAATGTACAATACTCCTAAGGCGGATATGATATTAGGCAATGGTATGTACACTTTCATGTCATTGTACACAATAGTAAAAAAAAGGCGTCAATCCAGATACGACGAGGACGTAAAAACACATACTCCATCCGTCCCAAAATAAATGTCTCAACCTTAGTACAACTTTGTATTAAATTTAGTATAAAGTTGAGACACTTATTTTAGAACGGAGGGAGTATAATCCTTTCATTTTTTTTTCATGCATGTTTTCACACCATGACAATGTTTTACTAGCGTGTTCCCCGTTGCAACGCACGGGTAATTTTCCTAGTAACAATAAATAATTAGTGATGTTGTGTGGGTGTTAGAATTAATGACTATGGTAGATAACTTTATAAAGCTAAGAAGGAGATGCTATAGAATTGTTTATTACTTTTTTTAACATAGACACAATTACTCATATACACACGTATACACTCATTTCTATGAACGCATATACGTACACCCCACCCCTATGTAAGACTGATGAGCCTCTTGGTGTTTTCAAAAGGAATAGAAAAACTGATTAGCTAATTCATCAAGGCTTGGAATAGCTGAATGTCTACATGCGTTAGGTTACTTAACTTTTTTTTACAAAAAAACTGATATGAAGAATTAGGATTGATGATAGGAGGGTGAAGGGGCCACCCCAGTTGAATTCCGGGGAGAGAATTATAGTTTGAAAAGTTAAATAAAATGTTTGTAATTCTTTGCAGGTCTAGCATTATTCGCACGCGTTAACCCGAATTGCATGTGCTACAATGTGCGGCCAGATGCAAGATTAGGTTACTAGCAACGGCATATATGCCCTGGCTAATTCCATCATGCATGCTTGCTGAGTCAAACACGGATATGCAAGTCAAAGTTTCAAACTTAACGCTCTTCAGATACTATCTTTCTGCAAGTACACCAAACTTTCAGTAGGTATCATCAGTTTGATGGAATGCTCTCCGGTCGTCTCCTACAGTGCAATGAACTACTAGTTCTCCACTATTTGGTCAAAAAAGAGATCGGTCATGAGTGACCTCATATTGTGTCATTTTTATTCTAGGATATACTCCTTTCGTTTGATGACTTAATTTTATACTAACTTTATATTAAAATTAGTATTTTATACTAACTTTATATTAAAATTAGAATAAAGTTGAGTCATCTATTCTGAAACAAAGGGGGTATATATATGTGCATGATGAAGTGGATGTCCTGAATGGAATGGGAAAAGTCAAGATGAAGTAGACGCTTGTCATGTGTGAAAACGGATAAGGAA
This sequence comes from Triticum aestivum, assembly GCF_018294505.1. Classification (NCBI taxonomy): domain Eukaryota; kingdom Viridiplantae; phylum Streptophyta; class Magnoliopsida; order Poales; family Poaceae; genus Triticum; species Triticum aestivum. Next base: position 593,608,439 of record NC_057798.1, on the reverse strand, counting down.
AGTTCCGATGTTCCTTCGCGAGGGCATTTTAGGCATCTAGCTTTGCGACACTGTCACCTATGCTTGTTGAGCTCTTAATCGGCAGGTGACAAACCATGGAACGGACAAGCTAGCACTAAATGACATGCTTGAAAAGAAAAGGTTGCAATAAATTGAGGCGATTTTGTAAATTATCAGTAAGTTGATGTCTAAATTAAATCCAAGTGGTGACAGGGTGCTCTGCATGCTGCCTGGTTAGGCACTCCGGCTACGTATCATGCATAATCTGAATACTACACTAGCACAAATATAGGCATGGCACACTCGGACGCTCTTAAACAAATTGAACTCGTAGAGGGCACAATTCGATCCAAAAGGTGTAGGCTGTAGTACCAATTGAGTACTTAACTATCTGCTAGACTGCTACTGCAGCCATTAGTTAACTGCACTGGTGGATCCAGGTTTGATTGATCCATCCATGCATTCATACGTCAACCTAGCACTAACGATCTTCCGGCATGCCTCGGGGACTCCGGACCAGATTCAATCACGCTCGTGCGCTAATTGGAGACACGAAACCTGATCACGAAATGGAAAAAGAAATAGAGCTCAATGGACAGGAATACATAAAGGATCTAGAGTAAAAGAATGGAATAACTGAGATGTGACCGCCCCGTCACATCACGCATATGCATGTTGTGACGACACCACACACGCCGAACACCACACATCCACGTAAAAGTCTTTGGCCGCAGGAGAAGAAGCGGAAAAACTTAAAACTGTGTGCACGCTAGGTATTTTCCGTGAGAATAATTAGTACTCCCTCCATCTCATAATATAAAAACGTTTTTTGCACTAGTGTAGTGCCAAAAACGTTCTTATATTGTGGGACAGAGGGAGTACTTCCTTCGTTTCATAATCTTTGTTGTGGTTGTAGTTCAAACTTTCCCATTTCAATTCTTGTAGTAGTAGTTTGTTTTTTGGCGCGCGCGGGTTGTTGTAGTAGTTAAAATCACGACAAGAATTATGGAACGAAGCGAATAAAAAAACATACGTGCACTTCGGTAATATATACTACTACTACAGTATGTATTTTCAAGATTAAAAGCTAAATTACCTCCTCAGTACTAACTACTAACCGACGTGTCAATATGTCGCGTGTGCTGTCTTCTGGTCCGGGATGCCTGTCTTGCAGACTAGCCTGGAACTTGACCAAATCTGGACTGCATGCTGCCTAACCGTATACGAACTTCATCCTTTTCTTTCTGGACGGTGACAGCTCAGTTCCAGTTGACGCCCGCATGAAAAATCGCAGATACAATGCACCATGTGTGTGTCTCAGGGGAGTGTAAAATTCTAATCGACCTCGATGGAAGACAAAGTGTGAGTGACACATATAGTACACATCTACCTAGCAAACTAACAGACAGGCGATTGTCTAAATGATGGCAAGCTAGATTGACGAAGGAACGGACGAAAGAACGTACGTAGGTGAGCTGGTATGGAACCGGTTAAGGAATAGCGCTGCAGGCGAGGTGCAATGCATTGCCAGCCTAACGACGGTACGTATTATGCTTGCTTGGAAACTTCCAGATGCCACTCGCAGACGATGCATGGTAACAGCTACGTGGATGATAATACTAGCATACTCTAAGTGCCACTTACAAATTAATTAAGAGTGACCCCGCATTTTAAAAGAAGAAGACAAAAATGAGAGAGTGAGTGTGGAGGTCAGGTGCAATGGACCTGCATATTGACTCACGTGCGGTTAGCCTTGACCACCATTTGCAGTATCATAATTCATCCTCGCACTCACCTCACACCACCTACTAGCTATAGCTGCTAAATGAATTATAGATCACCTTTTCGCAAAAAAATGAAAAGAATTATAGATCACCAGTGGATTGCAGTGGAGTGTTGATGCGTACTAACACCCGCTCAGCTACTTCCACTTGATCATATTGAAATAAGCTAGCTCAGCTACAGCCCAGTTAATATCACTAGTACCATGAATTTTCCAGGATCACTCGGAGACGCTAACATGCTCAGCTCAGGCTGTTGTACCGCCTTCTTCTCGACGTTGACCGCAGGTGCCAGCAAATGTCATGGATTTGTTTTTATTTTTTTGAACGGTATGTCATGAACTTGTGGACTGCTTTTAACTCTAATTTGGCTTGAATTTGTGTCTCAATTAGTGCTGCCTCCGATCCAAATTAGTTGACCAATATATACAAGATAAATCCATTTCAACGACAACCAATATACTACTATCTCAGCATGTAATACCATATCGACACAAATATGCTCTACAAAATGTCATTATCATCATCATAAAGTAGGCGAGCAGAGCAAATAGGCATCGAATCCAGAAACAGTTATGCGAAGAGACCAAGAAACAGAGCATAACGACCACCGAGCAGCGCAGTAGCAGTCCTGCGCTCCACTGGCTGTGATCGAGAATCCAGTTAGCTAGGCGAGTGCGACCAAGAATTATGATACTGCAAATGGCGGTCAAGCCGCACGTGAGTCCATTGCACCTGACCTCGAGTTAACGTCCATTTGCCAGTGGCATACATACATATGTATTTCTCTCTTATCGTCACAACATGCTTGCATGCATCGTCTGCCGTCGGAATTTCCTAGCATAATATTGGGTAGTACGTACCGTCACATAGAGCATTATCATATTAACGATGATATCGTTGCAGGCGGGACATCCATTGCACCTCGCCTGCATCACTATTCCCTAACCCGTTCGATCTCTCGTGCGTTCGTTCCTTGTTCCTTCGTTTCGCCATGAGTTCAGGCCACGTGTATGGAGTTACTAGGTGTTGTGACACTGATCGTTTTGTCCCGTTGATCCATCAGAATGTAACACTCCACTAGCGTACACATGCTATATAGTAAGTCCACACGCTGACACGCACATGATACATTGTATCTGCGATTCGTCGTGCGTTCGTGCGTCAGTTGGAACGGGTTTTGCGGTCATGTCGTGAAGAAAACAAGGTGTTTATATACGGTTAGGCAGCAGTATCCACTCTAGCTACTGGCTCTTATTTGGTCAAGTTGCACGCAAGTCTCCAAGACCAGCACCCAGATCAAATGACCTCCATACACATTGACACATCGGTTAATAATGTGGAGGTAATGTCCATTTTCTCTTAATTTAACCAGGCATGCAGTTCAGTGTACTTGTTTTCATGGAAAATGTACATAAGCATGTCATCGCTCACCAATGGACAAAAGATGCGAGAGACTAGCAATAAACGCGAGACCAGAGTGAAAGCAAAGTTATGGAGTTGGTGTTTGCTTCGAGGAGGACACGGATGCAAAGTTATATGGTTGTTTCTCCTCCTGTGTTGGGGACATTTCGCCGTCGATGTCTGCCTTGCCCACTGTGTTATCTACCACTCAGGACGAGTCCATCGCCATGCTCGTGGCTCCGGAGCTGCAAATCATGTCCGAGATTAGGGAGCTATGTCTGAGCTCTGCTTCGATTTTGTCAGTGAAGCACATGAAGGTGGACTCACTAGTGACCTCGTGTGAGGGAGATTATTCATGTCTGTCATGTGAGCATCCAGAGGCGTCTTCTGAGTCCTTTGGGTCGGAGGTGCATGTGGTTGAAGATATTGACGTGGCCCGTGTGTGCACCAATGGGAAGGCGTATGCGGTTTCATGATGGATGATGCTCAGTTTCTTGTGTTGTCGATGTGGCTTCGATTGTCCGAGTCATCGTTATTGGTGTTCTGTCAAGGTTTTGTTGTGTTGTGCAAGTGTGGTGAGGTACGATTGTTGTGTACTAGGAGCATGTGACCAGTTGCCTGTGTGGTCATAGTGTTTCGTGCTTCGCGAGTAGCCCGTTTCCGAGTTGTTTGTATCGGTTTTTGTTCGGTTTTTCAAAAATTAACTGGGTAATTCTCTTTGTAATTAATCTATGAGGCAAATATTTTGACTCCATTTTGAAAAAAAGAGAGTGAAAGCAAGGGTGTATGCCTCGCTGGCCCCACCCTTGCCGGATACAACCCCAAAAAAACAATTTAGCGACTGAGAGGACTCCTTCCTTGGCAGATCACCATAAAAAAACGGTCTAGCACGCATTGTTGGGAATCGTTGCATGAAAAACAAAAAAAATTCTACGCACACGCAATGATCTATCCATGGAGATGCATAGCAACGAAGGGAGAGAGTGTATGTACGTACCCTCGTAAACCGTAAGCGAAAGCGTTTCACAACGCGGTTGATGTAGTCAAAAACTTTCTTCGCGATCCAACCGATCGAGTACCGAATGTACGACACCTCCGGGTTCAGCACACGTTCAGCTCGGTGACGTCCGCGCCTTCTTGATCCAACAAGACGGCGAGGTAGTGAATGAGTTCCGATAGCACGATGGCGTGGTGACGGTCATGGTGAAGTGATCCGCAGGGCTTCGCCTAAGCACTACGAAAATATGACCGAGGGTGTAAACGGTGAAGGGGGCGCCACACACGTCTAGCCAATTGTCTGTATGTGCTAGGCGCCCCTCCCATATATATCTAGGTGAGAGGGAGGGAGGAGCAACCAAGGGGGGCGCCCAAGTAGGAGGAATCCTACTTGGGGTCTCTCCCAAGGTGGCGCCCCCCTTTCCTTATTTGGAGCACAGGGAAAGGCAGGGGAGGGTGCACCCCCCCTTTCCTTTCTCCCATGAGAGGGAAAGGCAGGAGGGGCTAGCCCTCCCCTTTTTCCTTCCCTAAGGCCGGCCAACCAAGTGGAGAGGCGCACCAGCCCCCTACCGGGCTGGTTTGTCCCTCCCTTTCGACCATTAAGCCATAACTTGCCGGGCGGGGGGGGGGGGGGGGGGGGGGGGGGGGGGGGGGGTGCCCGGAACTCCTTCCGGTGACCCGATTCCTTCCCGGTACGTCCCGAAACACTTTTGGTGTCCAACCACCATCGCCCTATATATCGATCTTTACATCTCGACCATTTGGAGACTCCTCGTCATGTGCATGATCTCATCCAGGACTCCGAACAACATTCGATCACCAAATCATATAACTCATATAACATTATATCGTCAACAAACGTTAAGCGTGTGGACCCTACGGGTTCAAGAACTGTGTAGACATGACCGAGACACCTCTCCGGTCAACAACCAATAGTTGAACCTGGATGCCCATATTGGCTCCTACATATTCTATGAAGATCTTTATCGGTCGAACCGTAATGACAACATACGTAATTCCCTTTGTCCATCGGTATGTTACTTGCCTGATATTCGATCGTCGGTATCTTCATACTTAGTTCAATCTCATTACCGGCAAGTCTCTTTACTCATTCTATAATACATGACCTCGTAACTAACTCCTTGGTCATTTGCTTGCAAGCTTATGATGTGCATTACCGAGAGGGCCCAGAGATACCTCTCCGATACTCGGAGTGACAAATCCTAATCTCGATCTATGCCAACTCAACAAACACCTTCGGAGATACCTATAGAGCATCTTTATGATCACCCAATTATGTTGTGACGTTTGATAGCACCCAAGGTATTCCCCTGGTATCCAGCAGTTGCATAATCTCATAGTCAAAGTAATATGTATTTGACATGAAGAAAGCAATAGCAATAAACTGAACGATCATTACGCTAAGCTAACGGATGGGTCTTGACCATCACATCATTCTCCTAATGATGTGATCCCGTTATCAAATGACAACACATATCCATGGTTGGAAACTTTAACCATCTTTGATCAATGAGCTAGTCTAGTAGAGGCTTACTAGGGACACAGTATTTGTTTATGTATTCAAACATGTATTTAAGTTTCCGATCAGTACAATTCTAGCATGAATAATAAACCTTTATCATGAATAAGGAAATATAAAACAACAACTTTATTATTGCCTCTAGGGCATATTTCCTTCAGTCTCCCACTTGCACTAGAGTCAATAATCTAGTTCACATTGACATGTGCTTAACACCCACAGTTCACATCACCATGTGACTAACACCCAAAGAGTTTACTAGAGTCAACAATTGAGTTCACATCACCCTATGATTAATACCCAAAGAGTACTGAGGTGTCATCATGTTTTACTTGTGAGAGAGGCTTAGTCAACGGGTCTGTCACATTCAGATATGTATGTATGTTTGCAAATTTCTATGTCTACAATGCTCTGCATGGTGCTACTCTAGATAATTGCTCCCACTATCAATATGTATCCAGATTGAGACTCTGAGTCATCCGAATTGGTGTCAAAGCTTGCATTGGCGTAACCCCTTACGACGAGCTCTTTATCACCTCCATAACCGAGAAATATTTCCCTAGTCCTCTTAGGTAACTAACGATAAATTTTGACCGATGTCCAGTGATCTACTCGTGGATCACTATTGTACCCCCTTGCCGAACTCATGGTAAGGTACACAATAGGTCTGGTACACAACATGGTAGAGTTTATAGAACCTATGGTTGTGGCATAGGGAATGCCTTTTATTCTCTCTCTATCTTCTGCCGTGGTCAGGTTTTGAGTCTTACTCAACTTCATACTGTTGGGAAACGTAGCATGCAATTTCAAAAAGATTCCTACACTCACGCAAGATCTATCAAGGAGATGCATAGCAATGAGAGGGGGAGAGTATGTCCACGTACCCTTGTAGACCAAAAGCGGAAGCGTTTGTTAACGCGGTTGATGTAGTCGAACTTCTTCTCGTTCAGACCGATCAAGTACCGAATGTACGACACCTCCGAGTTCTACACATGTTTAGCTCGATAGCGTCCCTCAAACTCTTGATCCAACAAAGTGTCGAGGGAGGGTTTCGTCAGCACGACGGTGTGGTGACGGTGATGGTGAAGTGATCCGCGCAGGGCTTTGCCTAAGCACTATGTGAATATGACTAGAGGAGTAAATTGTGTGTGTGGGGGGGGGGGGGGCGCACACGGCTTGGAACAATTGATGTGTGTTGTAGCGCCCCCCACGTTATAAAGGAGGGAGGGGGAGGAGGCCGGCCCTAGGCACGCCCAAGTAGGAGGAATCCTACTTGGGCTCCTAGTTGGATTCGCCCCCCCCCCTTTCCTTTTACCAGAGGGGGAAAGCGGGAAAGAGAGAGAGGGGGGGAGAAGGAAAGGGGGGCACCGCCCCCTCCCCTAGTCCTTCCCTGTGGGGGGCACGCCACCCCTATGTGGGCTGGTGTGCCACCCCTATGTGACGTTTGATAGCACACAAGGTATTCCTCCGGTATCCGGGAGTTGCATAATCTCATAGTCGAAGGAATATGTATTTGCCATGAAGAAAGCAATAGCAATAAACTGAACGATCAATATGCTAAGCTAACGAATGGGTCTTGTCCATCACATCATTCTCCTAATGATGTAACCCCGTTTGTCGAATGACAACACATGTCTATGGTTAGGAAACTTAACCATCTTTGATTAATGAGCTAGTCTAGTAGAGGCTTACTAGGGACACAATGTTTTGTCTATATATTTCCACACATGCATCAAGTTTCCAGTTAATACAATTCTAGCATGAATAATAAACATTTATCACGATATAAGGAAATATAAAATAACAACTTTATTATTGCCTCTAGGGCATATTTCCTTCAGTCTCCTACTTGCACTAGAGTCAGTAATCTAGTTCACATCGCCATGTGATTTAACATCGATAGTTCACAACTTTATGTGATTAACACCCATAGTTCACATCGCCATGTGACTAACATCCAAAGTGTTTACAAGAGTCAATAATCTAGTTCACATCGCTATGTGATTAACACCCAAAGGGTACTAAGGTGTGATAATGTTTTGCTTGTGAGAGAGGTTTAGTCAACGGGTCTACCATATTCAGATCCGTATGTATTTCGCAAATTTCTATGTCTACAATGCTCTGCATGTAGCTACTCTAGCTAATTGCTCCCACTTTCAATACGTATCCAAATTGAGACCCAGAGTCATCTGGATCGGTGTAAAAGCTTGCATCGACGGAACTCTTTATGACGAACTCTTTAACACCTCCATAACCGAGAAATATTCCCTTAGTCCTCTAAGGATAATTTTGACCGCTATACAGTGATCTACTCTTGGATCACTATTGTACCCACTTGCTAAACTCATGGCAAGGTACACAATAGGTCTGGTACACAACGTAGCATACTTTATAGAACCTATGGCTGAGGCATAGGGAATGATTTTCATTCTCTTTCTATTTTCTGTCGTGGTCGGGTTATGAGTCTTACTCAACTTCACACCTTGCAACACAGACAATAACCCTTTCTTTGACTGTTCTATTTTGAACTTCTTCAAATTTTTGCCAAGGTCTATTGTGAAAGTCCTATTAAGTATATCGATCTATCCCTATAGATCTTGATGCCCAATATATAGGCAGCTTCACCGAGGTCTTTCATTGAAAAACTCTTATTCAAGTATCCTTTTATGCTATCTAGAAATTCTATATCATTTTCAATCAACAATATGTCATCCACATATAATATTAAAAATGCTACAGAGCTCCCATTCACTTTCTTGTAAATACAGGCTTCTCCAAAAGTCTGTATAAAGCCATATGCTTTGATCACCTCATCAAGGCGTATATTCCAACTCCGAGATGCTTGCACCAGTCCATAAATGGATCGCTGGAGCTTGCACACTTTGTTAGCACTTTTAGGATCGACAAAACATTCTGGTTGCATCATATTACATATACAACTCTTCTTTAAGGAATCCATTAAGGAATGCAGTTTTGACATCCATTTGCCAGATTTCATGATCATAAAATGCAACAATTGCTAACATGATTCGGACAAACTTAAGCATCGCTACGAGTGATAAAATCTCATCGTATTCAACACCTTGAACTTGTCAAAAAAAATTGCGACAAGTCAAGTTTTGTAGATAGTAACACTACCATCAGTGTTCATCTTCCTCTTGAAGATCCATTTATTATCAATGGCTTAACGATCATTGGGCAAGTCCAGCAGAGTCCATACTTTGTTCTCATACATGGATCCTATCTCAGATTTCATGGCCTAAGCCATTTACTGGAATCTAGGCTCATCATCGCTTATTCATAGTTCGTAGGTGCATCATGGTCTAGTAACATGACTTCCAGAACAGGATTACCATACCACTTAGGTGCGGAACATGCTCTGGTTGACCTACTAGGTTCGGTAGTTCCTTGATCTAAAGTTTCAGGATCATTATCATTAGCTTCCTCTCTAGTTGGTGTAGACATCACTGGAACTGATTTCTGCGATGAGCTATTTTCCAATTCGAGAGAAGGTACAATTACCTCATCAAGTTCTACTTTACTCCCACTCACTTCTTTTGAGAGAAACTCCTTCTATAGAAAGGATCCATTCTTAGCAACAAAGATCTTGCCTTCGGATCTGTGATAGAAGGTGTACCCAACAGTTTATTTTGGGTATCCTATGAAGACACACTTCTCTGATTTGGGTTCGAGCTTATCAGGCTGAAGCTTTTCACATAAGCATCGCAACCCCAAACTTCAAGAAACGACAGCTTAGGTATCTTGCCAAACCACAGTTCATACGGTGTCGTCTCAATGGATTTAGACGGTGCCCTATTTAACATGAATGCAGTTGTTGCTAATGCATAACCTCAAAACGATAGTGGTAAATCGGCAAGAGACATCATAGAACGCACCATATATAATAAAGTACAATTACAAAGTTTGGACACACCATTAGGCTGTGGTGTTCCAGGTGGCGTGAGTTGTGAAACAATTCCATATTGTTTTAAATGAAGGCCAAACTTGTAACTCAAATATTCGCCTCTGTGATCAGATCGTAGAAACTTTATTTTCTTGTTACGATGATTCTCCACTTCACTCTAAAATTCTTTGAACTTTGCAAATGTTTCATACTTGTGTTTCATTAAGTAGATATACCCATATCTTCTCAAATCATCTGTGAAGGTCAGAAAATAACGATACCCGCCGCGAGCCTCAATACTCATCGGACCGCATGCATCAGTATGTATTATTTGTCAGGGCTCGCTCCATTGTTCCGAAGAACGGAGTTTTAGTCATCTTGCCCATGAGGCATGGTTCGCTAGCATCAAATGATTCATAATCAAGAGATTCCAAAAGTCCATCAGCATGGAGTTTCTTCATGAGCTTTACACCAATATGACTTAAATGGCAGTGCCACAAGTATGTTGCACTATCATTATCAACTTTGCATCTTTTGGCATCAATATTATGAATATGTGTATCACTATGATCGAGATTCAATAAACCATTGACATTGGGAGTATGATCATAGAAGGTTTTTTTCATGTAAACAGAACAACAATTATTCTCCGAGTTAAATGAATAACCGTATTGCAATAAACATGATCCAATCATATTCATGCTGAACGCAAACACCAAATACCATTTATTTAGGTCCAACACTAATCCCGAAGGTAGAGGGAGTGTGCGATGGTGATCTTATCAACCTTGGAATCATTTCCAACACACATCGTCACCTCGCCCTCAACTAGTCTCTGTTCATTCTGCAACTCCTGTTTTGAGTTACTAATCTTAGCAACTGAACCGGTATCAAATACCCTATGGTTACTATGAACACTAGTAAAGTACATATCAATAACATGTATATCAAATATACCTTTGTTCACTATGCCATCCATCTTATCCACCAAGTATTTGGGGTAGTTCCGCTTCCAGTGACCATTCCCTTTGCAGTAGAAGCACTCAATTTCAGGTTTAGGTCTAGCTTTGGGCTTCTTCACGGGAGTGGCAACTTGCTTGCCATTTTTCTTGAAGTTCCCTTTCTTTCCCTTGCCATTTTCTTGAAACTAGTGGTCTTGTTAACCATCAACACTTGGTGCTCTTTCTTGATTTCTACCTTCATCGATTTCAGCATCGTGAAGAGCTCAGGAATCATTTTTGTCTTCCCTTGCATATTATAGTTCATCACGAAGTTCTAGTAGCTTGGTGATAGTGACTAGAGAATCTGTCAATCACTATCTTATCTGGAAGATTGACTCCCACTTGATTCAAGTGATTGTAGTACCCAGAAATTCTGAGCACATGCTCACTAGCTGAGCTATTCTCATCCATCTTTTAGGCAAAGTACTTGTCAGAGGTCTCATACCTCTCGACACGGGCATGAGTATGAAATACCAATTTCAACTCTTAGAACATCTCATATGCTCCGTGGCGTTCAAAACATTTTTGAAGTCCCGGTTCTAAGCCGTAAAGCATGGCACACTAAACTATCAAGTAGTCATCATATCGAGCTTGCAAAACGTTCATAACGTCTGCATCTGCTCCTGCAACAGGTTTGTCTCCTAGCGGTGCATCAAGGACATAATTCTTCTATACAGCAATAAGGATAATCCTCAGATCACAGACCCAATCCGCATCATTGCTACTATCATCTTTCAACTTATTTTTCTGTAGGAACATATCAAAAATAAACGTGGAGCTACATCGTGAGCTATTGATCTACTACATAATTTGTAAATACTATCAGGACTAAGTTCATGATAAACTAAGTTCAATTAATCAAATTACTAAAGAACTCTCACTTAGATTGGCATCCCTCAAGTCATCTAAATGATACGTGATCCAAATTAACTAAACCATGTCCGATAATCACGTGAGATGGAGTAGTCTTCAATGGTGAACATATCTATGTTGATCATATCTACTATATGATTCACGTTCGACCTTTCGGTCTCCAGTGTTGCGAGGCCATGTATGTACATGCTAGGCTCTTCAAGTTTAAGCTGAGTATTCCGCATATGCAAAATTGTCTTGCACCCGTTGTATGTGAACGTATAGCCTATCACACCCGATCATCACATGGTGTCTCAGCACGAAGAACTTTCGCAACAATGCATACTCAGGGAGAACACTTATACCTTGAAATTTTAGTGAGGGGTCATCTTATAATGCTACCGTCGTACTAAGCAAAATAAGATGCATAAAAGATAAACATTACATGCAATCAAAATATGTGACATGATATGGCCATCATCATCTTGTGCTTTTGATCTCCATCTCCAAAGCATCGTCATGATCTCCATCGTCACCGGCTCGACACCTTGATCTCCATCGTAGCGTCATGGTCGTCTCGCCAACTATTGCTTCTACAACTATCGCTGATGCATAGTGATAAAGTAAATAAATTCATGGCGTTTGCATTTCATAAAATAAAGCAACAACCATAAGGCTCCTGCCAGTTGTTGATAACTTACAAAACATGATCATCTCATACACCAACGTATATCACATCATGTCTTGACCATATCACATCACAACATGCCCTGCAAAAACAAGTTAGACGTCCTCTACTTTGTTGTTGCAAGTTTTACATGGCTGCTACGGGCTTCTAGCAAGAACCGTTCTTACCTACGCATCAAAACCACAATGGTGTTTCATCAAGTTTGTTGTTTTAACCTTCAACAAGGACCAGCCGCAGTCAAATTCGATTCAACTAAAGTTGGAGAAACAGACACTCGCCAGCCACCTTTATGCAAAACTAGTTGCATGTCTGCCGGTGGAACCGGTCTCATGAACGTGGCCATGTAAGGTTGGTCCGGGCCGCTTCTGTCAACAATACTGTCGAATCAAAATAAGATGTTGGTGGTAAGTAGTATGACTATCACCACCCACAACTCTTTATGTTCTACTCGTGCATATAATCTACACATAGACCTGGCTCGAATGCCACTATTGAGAAACGTAGCATGCAATTTCAAAAAAATTCCTACGCTCATGCAATATCTATCTAGGAGATGCATGGCAACGAGTGGGGGAGAGTGTGTCCACGTACCCTCATAGACTAAAAGAGGAAGTGTTTTTTAACGCGGTCGATGTAGTCGAAGTTCTTCTTGTTCCAACCAATCAAGTACCAAACGTATGACACCTCCGAGTTCTACACACGTTTAGCTCGATAATGTCCCTCAAACTCTTGATCCAGAAAAGTGTCGAGGGAGAGTTTCGTCAGCACAACGGCGTGGTGACGGTGATGGTGAAGTGATCCGTGCAGGGCTTTGCCTAAGCACTACGTGAATATGACCAGAGGAGTAAACTGTGGAGGGGGCGCCGCACATGGCTTGGAACAATTGATGTGTGTTGTAGGCGCCCCCCACGTATATAAAGGAGGGAGGGGGAGGAGGCCGGCCCTAGGCGCGCCCAAGTAGGAGGAATCCTACTTGGGCTCCTAGTTGGATTCGCCCCCCCCCCCCTTTCCTTTTACCGAAGGAGGAAAGGGGAAAAGAGAGGGGGGGGGGAGAAGGAAAGGGGGCGCCGCCCCCTCCCTTGGTCCAATTCGGACTCCTTCCCTATTTGGGGCGCGTCACCCCTATGTGGGCTGGTGTGCCTCCTTCCTATGGCCCATATGGCCTGCATCTTCACCCCCCCGGTATTTCGATATGTACTCGATATAATCCGAAACACTTCCGGTGTCCGAATACTATCATCCAGTATATCAATCTTTACCTCTCAACTATTTCGAGTCTCCTCGTCATGTCTGTGATCTCATACGGAACTCCGAACTACATTCGGTCACCAAATCACATAACTCATATAAATCGTCATCGAACCTTAAGCGCGCGGACCCTACGGGTTCGATAACTATGTAGACATGACCGAGACTCCTCTCCGGTCAATAACCAATAGCAGAACCTGGATGCTCATATTGTCTCCCACATATTCTACAAAGTTATTTTTTAGTCGAACTGTTATGACAACATATGTTATTCCCTTTGTCATCGGTATGTTACTTGCCCGAGATTCGATCGTTGGTATCTTCATACCTAGTTCAATCTCGTTACCGGCAAGTCTCTTTACTCATTCCATAATGCATCATCGCACAACTAACTCATTAGTCACATTTCTTGTAAGGCTTCTTATGATGTGCATTACCGAGAGGGCCCAGAGATACCTCTTTGATACTCGGAGTGGCAAATCCTAATCTCGATCTATGCCAACCAAAGAAACACCTTCGGAGATACCTGTAGAGCATCTTTATGATCACCCAGTTACATTGTGACGTTTGATGGCACACAAGGTATTCCTCCGGTATCCGAGAGTTGCATAATCTCATAGTCGAAGGAATATGTATTTGACATGAAGAAAGCAATAGCAATAAACTGAACGATCAATATGCTAAGCTAACAGATGGGTCTTGTCCATCACATCATTCTCCTAATGATGTGATCCCATTCATCAAATGACAACACATGTCTATGGTTAGGAAACTTAACCATCTTTGATTGACGAGCTAGTCTAGTAGAGGCTTACTAGGGACACAGTGTTTTGTCTATGTATCCACACATATATCAAGTTTCTAGTTAATACAATTCTAGCATGATTAATAAACATTTATCATGATATAAGGAAATATAAAATAACAACTTTATTATTGCCTCTCGGGCATATTTCCTTCACATACCTTGCAATGTAGGCAAGAACCCTTTCTTTGACTAATCCATTTTGAACTTCGTCAAAACTTTGTCAAGATATGTGCTTTGTGAAAGTCCTGTTAAGCGTCTCAATCTATCTCTTTAGATCTTGATGCACAATAGATAATTAGCTTTACTGAGGTCTTTTATTGAAAAATTCTTATTCAAGTACCCTTTTATGCTATCCAGAATTTCTATATCATTTCCAATCAACAATATGTCATCCACATATAATATCAGAAATGCTAAAGAGCTCCCACTCACTTTCTTGTAAATACAGGCTTCACCATAAGTCTATATAAAACCATATGCTTTGATCACCTCATCAAAGCGTATATTCCAACTCCGAGATGCTTGCACCAGTCCATAGATGGATCGCTGGAGTTTGCACAGTTTGGTAGCACCTTTAGGATCGACAAAACCTTCTGGTTGCATCATATACAACTCTTCTTTAAGAAATCCATTAAGGATTGCAGTTTTGACATCCATTTGCTAGATTTCATAAAATGCGCCAATTGCTAACATGATTCGGATAGAGTTAAGCATCGATACGGGTGAGAACGTCTCATCATATTCAACCCATTGAACTTGTGGAAAACCTTTTGCGACAAGTCAAGCTTTGTAGACAGTAACATTAGCACCAACATTCGTCTTCTTCTTGAAGATCCATTTATTCTCTATGACTTGCCGATCATCGAGCAAGTCCACCAAAGTCCACACTTTGTTCTCATGCATGGATCCTATCTCAGATTTCATGGCTTCAAGCCACATGTCAGAATCTGGGCTCATCATAGCTTCTTCATAGTTCATAGGTTCGCCTAGGTCTAGTAACATGACTTCCAGAATAGGATTACTGTACCACTCTGGTGCGGATCGTGCTCTGGTTGACCTACGGAGTTCAGTAGTAACTTGATCCGAAGTTTCATGACCATCATCATTAGCTTCCTCTCTAGTTGGTGTAGGCATCACAGAAATGGTTTTCTGTGATGAGCTACTTTCCAATTCGAGAGAATGTACAATTACCTCATCAAGTTATACTTTTGTCCCACTCACTTCTTTTGAGAGAAACTCCTTCTCTTGAAAGGATCCATTCTTAGCAACAAAGATCTTGCCTTCGGATCTGTGGTAGAAGGTGTACCCAATTGTTTCTTTAGGGTATCCTATGTAGACACACTTCCCCGATTTGGGTTCGAGCTTATCAGGCTAAAGCCTTTTGACTTAAGTGTCATAACCCCAAACTTTAAGAAACGACGGCTTAGCTTTCTTGCCAAACCATAGTTCATACGGTGTCGTCTCAACAGATTTAGATGGTGCCCTATTTAACATGAATGCAGTTGTCGCTAATGCATAACCCCAAAACAATAGTGGTAAATCGGCAAGAGACATCATAGAACGCACCATATATAATAAAGTACAATTACAAAGTTTGGACACACCATTAGGCTGTGGTGTTCCAGGTGGCGTGAGTTGTGAAACAATTCCATATTGTTTTAAATGAAGGCCAAACTCGTAACTCAAATATTCGCCTCTGTGATCAGATCGTAGAAACTTTATTTTCTTGTTACGATGATTCTCCACTTCACTCTGAAATTCTTTGAACTTTGCAAATGTTTCATACTTGTTTTTCATTAAGTAGGTATACCTATACCTGCTCAAATCATCCGTGAAGGTCAGAAAATAACGATACCCGCCGCGTGCTTCAACACTCATTGGACCGCATACATCGTTATGTATTATTTCGAATAAGTAAATAGCTCGCTCCATTGTTCCGGAGAACAGAGCTTTAGTCATCTTGCCCATGAGGCATGGTTCACAAGTATCAAATGATTCATAATCAAGTGACACCAAAAGTCCATCTACATGGAGTTTCTTCATGAGCTTTACACCAATATGACCTAAAGGGCAGTGCCACAAGCATGTTGCACTATCATTATCGACTTTGCATCTTTTGGCATCAATATTATGAATATGTTTATCACTACGATCGAGATTCAGTAAACCATTCACATTGGGTGTATGACCATAGAAGGTTTTAATCATGTAAATAGAACAACAATTATTCTCTAACTTAAATGAATAATCGTAATGCAATAAACATGATCTAATCATATTCATGCTCAACGCAGACACCAAAAACATTTATTTAGGTTCAACACTAATCCCGAAGGTAGAGGGAGTGTGCGATGGTGATCGTAACAACCTTGGAATCACTTCCAACACACATTGTCACCTCGCCCTTAACTAGTCTCTGTTTATTCTGCAACTCCTGTTTCGAGTTACTAATCTTAGCAACAGAACCGGTATCAAATACCCAAGGGCTACTACGAACACTAGTAAGGTACACATCAATAACATGTATATCAAATATACCTTTGTTTACTTTGCCATCCTTCTTATCTGCTAAGTATTTGGGGTACTTCCGCTTCCAGTGACCATCTCCATTGCAGTAGAGGCACTCAGTTTCAGGCTTGCGTCTAGCTTTGGGATTCTTCATGGGAGTGGCAACTTGCTTCCATTCTTCTTGAAGTTCCCTTTCTTTCCCTTTGCCCTTTTTCTTGAAACTAGTGGTTTTGTTAACCATCAACACTTGATGCTCTTTCTTGATTTCTACCTTCACCGATTTCAGCATCGGAAAGAGCTCGGGAATCGTTTTCGTCATCCCTTGCATATTATAGTTCATCACGAAGTTCTAATAGCTTGGTGATAGTGAGTAGAGACCTCTGTCAATCACTATATTATCTGGAAGATTAACTCCCACTTGATTCAAGCGATTGTAGTACCCGAACATTCTGAGCACATGCTCACTGGTTGAGCTATTCTCCTCCATCTTTTAGGAAAAGTATTTATCAGAGGTCTCATACCTACCGACATGGGCGTGAGTCTGAAATACCAATTTTAGCGCTTGGAACATCTCATATGCTCTGTGGTGTTGAAAACATTTTTGAAGCCCCTGTTCTAAGCCGTAAAGCATGGCACACTAAACTATTAAGTGGTCATCATATCGAGTTTGCCAAACGTTCATAATGTGTGGATCTGCTCCTGCAACAGGTCTGTCACCTAGCGGTGCATCAAGGACATAATTCTTCTATGCAGGAATGAGGATAATCCTCATATCACGGACCCAGTCCACATTATTGCTACTAGCATATTTCAACTTAGTTTATTCTAGGAACATATCAAAAATGGGAAACTACAATGCGAGCTATTAATCTACAACATAATTTGCAAAAACTATCAGGACTAAGTTCATGATAAATTTAAGTTCAATTAATCAAATTACTAATGAACTCCCACTTAAATAAATGTGACGCCCCCGATTCAATTGTACACTAATCATGCATGCAAATGTGTACGATCAAGATCAGGGACTCACGGGAAGATATCACAACACAACTCTAAAACATAAATAAGTCATACAAGCATCATAATACAAGCCAGGGGCCTCGAGGGCTCGAATACAAGTGCTCGATCATACACGAGTCAGCGGAAGCAACAATATCTGAGTACAGACATAAGTTAAACAAGTTTGCCTTAAGAAGGCTAGCACAACTGGGATACGGATCGAAAGAGGCGCAGGCCTCCTGCCTGGGATCCTCCTAAACTACTCATGGTCGTCGTCAGCGGGCTGCACATAGTAGTAGGCACCTCCGGTGTAGGAGGGGTCGTTGTCGACGGTGGCGTCTGGCTCCTGGGCTCCAACGTCTGGTTGCGACAACCAGGAAGAAAGGAAAGGGGGGAAAAAGGGGGGAGAAAGCAACCGTGAGTACTCATCCAAAGTACTCGCAAGCAAGGAGCTACACTACATATGCATGGGTATATGTGTAAAGGGCCATATCAGTGGACTGAACTGCAGAATGCCAGAATAAGAGGGGGATAGCTAATCCTGTCGAAGACTACGCTTCTGGCAGCCTCCGTCTTGCAGCATATAGAAGAGAGTAGATTGAAGTCCTCCAAGTAGCATCTCCAAGTAGCATCTCCAATAGCATCGCATAGCATAATCCTACCCGGCGATCCTCCCCTCGTCGCCCTGTGGAAAAGCGATCACCGGGTTGTCTGTGGAACTTGGAAGGGTGTGTTTTATTAAGTATCCGGTTCTAGTTGTCATAAGGTCAAGGTACAACTCCAAGTCGTCCTGTTACCGAAGATCACGGCTATTCGAATAGATTAACTTCCCTGCAGGGGTGCACCAACTTACCCAACACGCTTGATCCCATTTGGCCGGACACACTTTCCTGGGTCATGCCCGGCCTCGGAAGATCAACACGTCGCAGCCCCACCTAGGCAAAACAGAGAGGCCAGCACGCCGGTCTAAACCTAAGCGCACAGGGGTCTGGGCCCATCGCCCATAGCACACCTGCACGTTGCGAGGGCGGCCGGAAGCAGACCTAGCCTAGCAGGCGTTCCAGTCCAATCCGGCGCGCGCCGCTCCGTCGCTGACGTCTGAAGTGCTTCGGCTGATACCACGACGCCGGGATACCCATAACTACTCCCACGTAGATGGTTAGTGCGTATAGGCTCGTAGCCAACTCAGATCAAATACCAAGATCTCGTTAAGCGTGTTAAATATCCGCGAACGCCGAACAGGGCCAGGCCCACCTCTCTCCTAGGCGGTCTCAACCTGCCCTGTCGCTCCGCCACAAAGATCCACACAGAGGGCCGTCGGGACAAAGGTCCTTTCAGCCCCCAATCCGTGAATCACTCGCGGGTACTCTTCGAGCTGACCCGACTTTAGTCACCATCTGTATAGTATGTATGTATGTATAGTATATACCCGTGATCACCTCCCGAGTGATCACGGCCCAATAGTATAGCAAGGCAGACCGACAAGAATGTAGGGCCAATAATGATAAACTAGCATCCTATACTAAGTATTTAGGATTGCAGGTAAGGTATCAACAGATGTAGCAACAATGTCAGGCTATGCATCAGAATAGGATTAACGGAAAGCAGTAACATGCTACACTACTCTAATGCAAGCAGTATAGAGAAGAGTAGGCGATATCTGGTGATCAAGGGGGGGGGCTTGCCTGGTTGCTCTGGCAAGAGAGAGGGGTCGTCAACACCGTAGTCGTACTGGGTAGCAGCGGCGTCGGTCTCGGTGTCTAGCGGAAGAAGAGGGGGAAGAAACAATAAATATAGAGCAAGCATAGCATCACAAAGCGTAACATGGCAATGTGCTGTGCTGAGTGTGACCTAATGCATGGCTACACGATATAGGTGAAGGGGGGATTCAACCGGGAATGTTTTCCCGGTTCCGGACATGTGTTAGACAAATGACCGGAGGGGGAATGTCCCATGTTCAGCATGCTAGGGGCATGTGACAGATGAACGGACCGCGTATTCAGATTCGTTGGATTTTTCTGAGCAACTTTCATGTAGAAAACATTTTCATCTGAGTTATGGATTATTTTAAATGATTTTTTGAAGTTTAAAACATTTTCCTAAAATTCCTGGAATTAATAATAATTCGAAAATAAAAGATTAAAAGCTATGGGTACACAGGAAAAGTATCCAGAATGTTGCTTATCTGGCTGACAGGTGGGGTCATTGACTGAGTTGACCCGGTCAAAAGTTGACTGGTCAAAAGGGGAATAGTATTTGGGTCCCACTTGTCATTGTCTCTAGCTTTATTAGATTAACCAAATTTTGTTTAAATTACAGTGGGGCCCTTCTGTCATGGAGTCATTAACTTAACAGAGATTAGTTAACTGAAATTAATTGTTTTTTTAACTAGCATTTAGCGGTTAGTTAAACCGGTCGGGCCCACGCGTCAGTGGGTCAACCCACTGGCTAAACGTGTGTGCGCGCGTGCCCGCCGGCGAGCACAGAAAACGGCGGCGGGGTTCGGGACTCGCCGTCCGGTGTGGCCAAACCGCACGCGGTTGGCCGCGTCGAACATGGGGTCGAGCCGCGTCCAGGGGCGATGAAGGGAGGCGCGGGGGTGGCCGAGCGCGTCGAGGACGACAACGCCCAGCGGCAGTTGTAGGCGGCGCTCGGTACCGCAGTCCTGTGGGACGCAGAGGCGAGCGTGCGCGGGGCTGTGCGAGTGGTGTGGCCGGGTCGCGTAGCACGAGCGGCGACCACGGGGAAGTACGGGAGCAGAGAGGGGGAAGGAGAGGGGAGGCGCAGCCGGCGCGGCGGCTCACCGCGAAGCTGTAGGGAGGGGCAGTGGGCTCGAGGCGGCTTGGGGTGGTCCGGCGAGGGAGAGGACGAGGCGGACGACGGCGACGGGGGCGAGGCAGTCCGGCGACGGCACGGTCGCGGATGAGGCGGCGTCAGCGCGGTCGGCGACATCGGAGCCGCATCCCCCCTGATCCAGACGGGATCGAGCAGAGGAGGGGGGGTCCGACGATGGGGCGGCAGGTGATGGAGGCAGCGGGGCGGGGTGGCTTCAGCGAGGCCCAGGCGCTCCGGGCGGCGAGCGCGTCGGGGTCGATGGGGTCGGGGCGCCGTTGGAGAAGCAGGCCGGTGGGGGAGCGCTCCGGCATCCAACGGCGAGGCGGCGTCGGGCGGCGGCGAGCGCTGGGCGTCGGGGTCGACGGGATCGGGGCCGATCCCGATCCAGATCGGTGGGGGGAGAAGGGGATCGAGGGGGGAGTGGAGTTCGTGCGGGAGCAGTGGGGGTGGACCGGGCTAGGGTTCGGTCGCTCGGGGAGATAAGGGGGAATGGGGTGGGCCTCCTGGTGGCCTCGATGCCCAGTTGGGCCGAATGGCCCAGGGGGAGGGGGGCTTTGCTTTTTTTCTTTCTTTGGTTTCTATTTTCCCTTTTTCTGTTTTATTTATTTAGCTACTGTTATGTACTTAGTGTAGGTACTAAACGATTTTAGTTAAAGTTGAAACTCCTCACATAATTACCTACTGATATTTTGGGCATTGTCCGAAAGGTTTGGTGGGTTATTTGGAATTGTTTGAAAATAAGTTCACATTTTAAAAGGCATAAAAGGTGTTGTATGACCACTTTAATTATTTCCAGGGGAGATTTAAAAATCCATTTAATGTTAGATCCTCCAGGTTAATTACCTAGTGAATATTCGCAAACGACCGAACATTTTTGTTTTACCGGTTGAAGAAATAATAATTTGACTTTATTTTAACTTTGAATTTGTTGGGTTTGGATCAAAGTGAGGTTTAGCAAATTAACTGCGATGACATGGCAACATTAGGAGGGGATTACTGTAGCTTAAATACCCGGGCGTCACAAATCTCCTCCACTACAAGAAATCTCGTCCCGAGATTTAAGAGGTAGTGAAAGGGGGGAAGGTTTGGTTACGAATCTAGCGGGTCTTCTCATTCTGGCTTGCTCTTTCGAAGAGGTTGATCCCTTTCGTTGTTGTCTTCATTTCTCTGCTTCAAGTCATCATGATCAAGTCGTCATCCTTTCTTTGAAATCTCTAACGTACTTACGAATAGGTAAGGGGCAGCTCGGCTACGACAGAATGCTTATGAGGAAAAACAATTTGGGGTTAACCCATGAATGAGCACAAGATTATCTCTCGAGTTGAACATATAAAAATACATCGAGAGTAAGGTACGAAGGTACAATAAGAGGTTCCCAGCGGATAGATAGTTGCTCGAAGCCTGAACCAGAGTGAGAAAGGGGTTCAGAGGTAAGTATTGCATCTGATACCAGAACAGATTGCTAGGCATGTAGCCCGTGAATTACATGCGAAGTCAAGCTCGAGGAATAACTTTGACAACAGGGTGTGTACAGGAGAGTCAGGTTTCGATCCTGTGGAACTTGTGGGTTATGGGCCCACCATGTGGGTTGAAAGTAGGAAGGGTGGTGACATCTTGCACGGTCATGATAGCAAGGCATGTTAGAGGGTAGCCGGTCAGTTATGTTGACTGCATCGTTGGTACCAAGGGCGACGGACGAAGAGAACTATTTTCCTGCTCGTTGAACGAGGCGGACCAATAGGCAAAGTTCTCATCCATCGGTGGTTACCGGAATGCTATCGACAAATGCAACAGGGTCTTACTGACATGGTTGTACACCAAGGTGTTTACTAAAGCAGAAGAACGTTACTGCTTAGATCATATGGATCACAAGGAAGGTTAAACAAATAAATGGAAAGGAAAATGTGTTTAAACACATATTTCAGGGGTATATCCTTCCCAAGGACAAGTAGAGCATGATATCCATGAGATGATATAATGTAGAGAACCCTTTAGGTAAGGGGAGAGAAATTTTATGACATTACCCATGCAACGGTGTTTGGATAATTGAGCAAGAAACATTTAGCATTGGGCTTCAAATGTTCTTGTTGAAAATCAGAGTACCATAGACATGCTTCGAGATAGCATTGACATGGTCATCAGGTGAAGATCAAACTTTGGAAACACAAAGGATCCATCGGAAACAACTTATAGGAAAGTCCTACAATTTCCTCATGGAAGAATGGATAGCCTTGCTGAAAAGGATTCTATAACAATAGGGCCTCGAGCCAGGTGTGCTAGGCATGACATCACCTTACCGGGTCATATAAAGACCAATGTTATAACTCTTGAAATATGTTCCAACTATCATATCTGACCGAGATTCAGATTTGATTGGTGTCAGGACACCTCAGACTCAGGATGCCTGACATGAAAAAGGTGCGACACAATTTGACGCGACGGCGTTGCAAGATACTCGAGGAATGAACTATGGAAGCAAGTTTCGAATCATGAGTTCATCATTAAACCAAGGAGAGGATGAGGGGGTGGCTGATGAACTCAGCGACAATCCATCGAGAGTCCCAAAAGATGTATTTCCAAAATTAGGTGAACAAGGAGATAACAACTGTCAGATCAAAAGATTTAATGATATATGCTCAAGGAAACCATACACATTGAAGCGTTGATTGAAAGGTGCACCGGAAATATGGGCTGGGATGCACGACTAATACCAGAATGGTGATTCAGCAACCAACACACCAAGTTGGATTTATTGTCCATTAACTCCGAAGCAATAAGGTTGCTAAGAATACTGTAGTCTCACAGCAGAGTTCATTTACTGGTATTTCGGTTAGAAGCAACACGAGGACCAAAAAGAAGGGTGATGGCGAGAGGGCATCACAATACCCAGAATTCTTAAGAGGTGGAGTAATCCTTGCAACATCCTTGACATAAGGGACAGTAATACTTCAAGGTAGAACATAACACAAACTGAATCGCAAGTTGCATCCTTAACAAGAACAAGTTTGTGATGAAAGGAAGGTAAATATGTTGTCGATGGTAACTCAAATTACCAAGGGACGAGGATGGCACTTACCATCATGAATTCAATTGATGCCCAGGAAGGATTCAAAATGTTGATGATGATCCCGGCAACTGTGTCGAGAGGTTTCAAGAAGGTGTAACCGCTCGGCGATGACATCAAGTCAAAGGAATGTCGAAGCGAAAGGTTATTGGAACCATGAGTACGACACAAACTCAAAATCAAGCTTGTTGTTCAAGGCGAAATGCTATGACGAGGAAAATCGATGTAAGCTTAGCTCATCGTCGAAAGTGGTGCTCCGGGAATAAGGACCATGTAGCATAGTTAAAAAGTTGCACGATAAGGATATAGCCGATCAGGCTAGGAATGGCTTGATCGGGTACAAACTCGTACTTAAAGAAGATTACTAAGAGTAGTTGAACCGTAGTGCGGACTCGGTTCAGTTATTGGTGTCTTTGAGTGTTTCATAACTCAAAGTCCATGAAAAATTGTAATCAGTGAGAATGTAGTACTTGATGAAGAACTCATAAGAAGTTATGCAGTTCCAAGATAATCTCGAGATACCAGGGGGGTATTACTCGACGACAGTCCAAAGTAGAGCTTGGACTGGGGTATTGCTCTATAGAAGGTAAGTGCTTAAACATGCACGAGAAATGGTATTTAAAGGAGATCATGGTCGAAACCACGATTGCAAAGGATCAATTCACAGATACCAGATGATATTTGTTAAGGAAATGGTTATTATTTCAAGAAGCTTCCATGATAGGATCTACATCGTGCCCATGGGCATGAACACAAAGTTCATGGTCGACTCCCACTTCGTCAATGCATAACCTTCCATTCACCTCTCGTATTTCAAAAATAACATTAGTTCTTGAAAGTTTTACCTGGTGCAATACCAGATAAGTATGACTCGTGAAAACTTTCGAGTCCACACATATTAAGGAAGGCATAGGTTCAACCCGTCAGGGTATCGTGGAAGCATATACCACAAGCTTCAATAGTAAATACCACCAGCTCGAAAGCAGAGCATGGTTGGCCAAGCAGATGATACAATTTACCAAAGGGACTATGTATCAGGGGAAGAACTCACAAGGTGATTGAATATGAAGGACACTGTCGGATAACAATCCAACAATGGATCGAGTGATCCACAACGGAGTTGATGTGAGTATCGATACTCCATCAGAGGAAGAAAGAATGCACGAGCATCATATTATAGAACATCAGAATAATTTGATGCTTAGATAACAAAGGAATTATGATTTCCAAATCAAAGGATCAGAAGCAGACGCTCTGATCAAGGATGGATAAGTTGTATAGACCAGAGGCACAATTGACGCCAAATAGTTTGGTCGAGAACCAGCTCATTTTCAAAATTGACATCTGAGCCAGAAAGATAATTTAGAAGGGTTGATAGATGATTGTGTGCGTTCGCACACATGTTGAATCAATAGGATCAAAATGACGGTGTCAAAAGATACTAGTGAATATTGCTAGCGACATGGGAGCATCCATAATGTAAGCATACAAGTATTTGCAGAGCAGTAGTTTGAAGAGGATGCTCCGAAGGTCAAATAGTATTTCAGAGTATCTTATGAAGCATACGAACAACTGGGGATGAACAGATACTCAATAAGTGCGAGGAATTTTCAATAGGGGTATTCATGTGGTAAAGAACTGCAAGTCAGTGAGCTCAAAGGATTATCGAAACAACGACGAGTATTTCGGGGTATCTGGCAATAACAAGACCAACTAGGGATGAATGTAAGAATAACAACTGCAAGTATTTATCCATAAGGGTTGACGGTGGAAGGGGAATTGCAAACGCGATTGGCTCAAGGTCTCAAGAGAATATCGGGAGGTATCTTCAGAATCCTTCGGTGCACCAAGTAATCATCTGGACTGAAGAGGCTCTCCGGGAGAAAGTATTATCGAGAACCTAGAGTCAGAGTTAGTAAAATCATTTAACCTGAATGGAAGAGAGATCAGAGTCCTAGAGTATAGGTCGAGGAATAAAAGATCCTAATACCACCCAATGGCGACGTGGGCCCGTAAGGCACACAACCAAGTTAGTAAAAAGTTTTGCAATGACTAGACTCAACTTCGTCCAAGGAGTTGAAAAGGGGGATTCCTACAGGCAGTCGGCTTTGATACCAACTTGTGACGCCCCCGATTCAATCGTACACTAATCATGCACGCAAATGTGTACGATCAAGATCAGGGACTCACAGGAAGATATCACAACACAACTCTACAAATAAAATAAGTCATACAAGCATCATAATACAAGCCAGGGGCCTCGAGGGCTCGAATAGAAGTGCTCGAT
The DNA here is from genome assembly GCF_018294505.1 of Triticum aestivum. NCBI lineage: Eukaryota > Viridiplantae > Streptophyta > Magnoliopsida > Poales > Poaceae > Triticum > Triticum aestivum. Next base: position 593,582,521 of record NC_057798.1, on the reverse strand, counting down.
CATAGACGAGTCAGCGGAAGCAACAATATCTGAGTACAGACATAAGTTAAACAAGTTTGCCTTAAGAAGGCTAGCACAAACTGGGATACAGATCGAAAGAGGCGCAGGCCTCCTGCCTGGGATCCTCCTAACTACTCCTGGTCGTCGTCAGCGGGCTGCACGTAGTAGTAGGCACCTCCGGTGTAGGAGGGGTCGTCATCGACGGTGGCGTCTGGCTCCTGGGCTCCAACGTCTGGTTGCGACAACCAGGAAGAAAGGAAAGGGGGAAAAAGGGGGGAGAAAGCAACCGTGAGTACTCATCCAAAGTACTCGCAAGCAAGGAGCTACACTACATATGCATGGGTATATGTGTAAAGGGCCATATCAGTGGACTGAACTGCAGAATGCCAGAATAAGAGGGGGATAGCTAATCCTGTTGAAGACTACGCTTCTGGCAGCCTCCGTCTTGCAGCATATAGAAGAGAGTAGATTGAAGTCCTCCAAGTAGCATCTCCAAGTAGCATCTCCAGTAGCATCGCATAGCATAATCCTACCCGGCGATCCTCCCCTCGTCGCCCTGTGGAAAAGCGATCACCGGGTTGTCTGTGGAACTTGGAAGGGTGTGTTTTATTAAGTATCCGGTTCTAGTTGTCATAAGGTCAAGGTACAACTCCAAGTCGTCCTGTTACCGAAGATCACGGCTATTCGAATAGATTAACTTCCCTGCAGGGGTGCACCATCTTACCCAACACGCTTGATCCCATTTGGCCGGACACACTTTCCTGGGTCATACCCAGCCTCGGAAGATCAACACGTCGCAGCCCCACCTAGGCAAAACAGAGAGGCCAGCACGCCGGTCTAAACCTAAGCGCGCAGGGGTCTGGGCCCATCGCCCATAGCACACCTGCACGTTGCGAGGGCGGCCGGAAGCAGACCTAGCCTAGCAGGCGTTCCAGTCCAATCCGGCGCGCGCCGCTCCGTCGCTGACATCTGAAGTGCTTCGGCTGATACCACGACACCGGGATACCCATAACTACTCCCACGTAGATGGTTAGTGCGTATAGGCTCGTAGCCAACTCAGATCAAATACCAAGATCTCGTTAAGCGTGGAACGCCGAACAGGGCCAGGCCCACCTCTCTCCTAGGCGGTCTCAACCTGCCCTGTCGCTCCGCCACAAAGATCCACACAGAGGGCCGTCGGAACAAAGGTCCTTTCAGCCCCCAATCCGTGAATCACTCGCGGGTACTCTTCGAGCTGACCCGACTTTAGTCACCATCTGTATAGTATGTATGTATGTATAGTATATACCCGTGATCACCTCCCGAGTGATCACGGCCCAATAGTATAGCAAGGCAGACCGACAAGAATGTAGGGCCAATAATGATAAACTAGCATCCTATACTAAGTATTTAGGATTGCAGGTAAGGTATCAACAGATGTAGCAACAATGTCAGGCTATGCATCAGAATAGGATTAACGGAAAGCAGTAACATGCTACACTACTCTAATGCAAGCAGTATAGAGAAGAGTAGGCGATATCTGGTGATCAAGGGGGGGGGCTTGCCTGGTTGCTCTGGCAAGAGAGAGGGGTCGTCAACACCGTAGTCGTACTGGGTAGCAGCGGCGTCGGTCTCGGTGTCTAGCGGAAGAAGAGGGGGAAGAAACAATAAATATAGAGCAAGCATAGCATCACAAAGCGTAACATGGCAATGTGCTGTGCTGAGTGTGACCTAATGCATGGCTACACGATATAGGTGAAGGGGGGATTCAACCGGGAATGTTTTCCCGGTTCCGGACATGTGTTAGACAAATGACCGGAGGGGGAATGTCCCATGTTCAGCATGCTAGGGGCATGTGACAGATGAACGGACCGCGTATTCAGATTCGTTGGATTTTTCTGAGCAACTTTCATGTAGAAAACATTTTCATCTGAGTTATGGATTATTTTAAATGATTTTTTGAAGTTTAAAACATTTTCCTAAAATTCCTGGAATTAATAATAATTCGAAAATAAAAGATTAAAAGCTATGGGTACACAGGAAAAGTATCCAGAATGTTGCTTATCTGGCTGACAGGTGGGGTCATTGACTGAGTTGACCCGGTCAAAAGTTGACTGGTCAAAAGGGGAATAGTATTTGGGTCCCACTTGTCATTGTCTCTAGCTTTATTAGATTAACCAAATTTTGTTTAAATTACAGTGGGGCCCTTCTGTCATGGAGTCATTAACTTAACAGAGATTAGTTAACTGAAATTAATTGTTTTTTAACTAGCATTTAGCGGTTAGTTAAACCGGTCGGGCCCACGCGTCAGTGGGTCAACCCACTGGCTAAACGTGTGTGCGCGCGTGCCCGCCGGCGAGCACAGAAAACGGCGGCGGGGTTCGGGACTCGCCGTCCGGTGTGGCCAAACCGCACGCGGTTGGCCGCGTCGAACATGGGGTCGAGCCGCGTCCAGGGGCGATGAAGGGAGGCGCGGGGGTGGCCGAGCGCGTCGAGGACGACAACGCCCAGCGGCAGTTGTAGGCGGCGCTCGGTACCGCAGTCCTGTGGGACGCAGAGGCGAGCGTGCGCGGGGCTGTGCGAGTGGTGTGGCCGGGTCGCGTAGCACGAGCGGCGACCACGGGGAAGTACGGGAGCAGAGAGGGGGAAGGAGAGGGGAGGCGCAGCCGGCGCGGCGGCTCACCGCGAAGCTGTAGGGAGGGGCAGTGGGCTCGAGGCGGCTTGGGGTGGTCCGGCGAGGGAGAGGACGAGGCGGACGACGGCGACGGGGGCGAGGCAGTCCGGCGACGGCACGGTCGCGGATGAGGCGGCGTCAGCGCGGTCGGCGACATCGGAGCCGCATCCCCCCTGATCCAGACGGGATCGAGCAGAGGAGGGGGGGTCCGACGATGGGGCGGCAGGTGATGGAGGCAGCGGGGCGGGGTGGCTTCAGCGAGGCCCAGGCGCTCCGGGCGGCGAGCGCGTCGGGGTCGATGGGGTCGGGGCGCCGTTGGAGAAGCAGGCCGGTGGGGGAGCGCTCCGGCATCCAACGGCGAGGCGGCGTCGGGCGGCGGCGAGCGCTGGGCGTCGGGGTCGACGGGATCGGGGCCGATCCCGATCCAGATCGGTGGGGGGAGAAGGGGATCGAGGGGGGAGTGGAGTTCGTGCGGGAGCAGTGGGGGTGGACCGGGCTAGGGTTCGGTCGCTCGGGGAGATAAGGGGGAATGGGGTGGGCCTCCTGGTGGCCTCGATGCCCAGTTGGGCCGAATGGCCCAGGGGGAGGGGGGCTTTGCTTTTTTTCTTTCTTTGGTTTCTATTTTCCCTTTTTCTGTTTTATTTATTTAGCTACTGTTATGTACTTAGTGTAGGTACTAAACGATTTTAGTTAAAGTTGAAACTCCTCACATAATTACCTACTGATATTTTGGGCATTGTCCGAAAGGTTTGGTGGGTTATTTGGAATTGTTTGAAAATAAGTTCACATTTTAAAAGGCATAAAAGGTGTTGTATGACCACTTTAATTATTTCCAGGGGAGATTTAAAAATCCATTTAATGTTAGATCCTCCAGGTTAATTACCTAGTGAATATTCGCAAACGACCGAACATTTTTGTTTTACCGGTTGAAGAAATAATAATTTGACTTTATTTTAACTTTGAATTTGTTGGGTTTGGATCAAAGTGAGGTTTAGCAAATTAACTGCGATGACATGGCAACATTAGGAGGGGATTACTGTAGCTTAAATACCCGGGCGTCACAATAAACATCCCTCAAGTTTATCTAAGTGATACGTGATCCAAATCAACTAACCCATGTGCGGTCATCACATGAGATGGGATAGTCATCAATGGTGAACATCTCTATGTTGATCATATCTACTATATGACTCACGTTCGACCTTTCGGTCTCCAGTGTTCCGAGACCATGTCTGTACATGTTAGGATCGTCATGTTTAACCCAAGTATTCTGCATGTGCAAAACTGTCTTACACCCATTGTATGTGAACGTAGAGTCTATCACACCCGATCATCACGTGGTGTCTCGAAACGATGAACTGTAGCAATGGTGCATACTCAGGGAGAACACTTATATCTTGAAATTTAGTGAAGGGCTCATCTTATAATGTTGTCATTCTAAACAAAATAAGATGCATAAAAGATAAATATCACATGCAATCAAAATATGTGACATGATATGACCATCATCATCTTGTGCTTTTGATCTTCATCTCTAAAGCAACGTCATGATCTCCATCGTCACCGGCTCGACACCTTGATCTCCATCGTTGCATCATGGTCGTCTCGCTGACTATTGCTTTTACAACTATTGCTAACGCATAGCGATAAAGTAAAGCAATGACATGGCGTTTGCATTTCATACAATAAAGAGACAACCATGAGGCTCCTGCCGGTTGCTTAATATCTTACAAAACCTGATCATCTCATACAATAACATATATCACATCATGTCTTGACCATATCACATCACAACATACCATGCAAAAACAAGTTAGACGTCCACTACTTTGTTGTTGCAAGTTTTACGTGCCTGCTACGGGTTTCTAGCAAGAACCGTTCTTACCTACGGCAAAAACCACAACGGTGATTCATCAAGTTTGTTGTTTTAATGTTATTCAAGGACCGGCCATAGTCAAATTCGATTCAACTAAAGTTGGAGAAACAGACACCCGCCAGCCACCTCTATGCAAAACTAGTTGCATGTCAGTCGGTGGAACCGGTCTCATGAACTTGGTCATGTAAGGTTGGTCCGGGCCACTTCATCCAACAATACCGTCAAATCAAAATAAGATGTTGGTGGTAAGTAGTATGACTATCACCGCCCACAACTCTTTGTGTTCTACTCGTGCATATCATCTACACATAGACCTGGCTCATGATGCCACTGTTGAGAATCATTGCATGGAAAACAAAGAAAATTCTACGCACACGCAATGATCTATTATGGAGATGCATAGAAACAAAGGGGGAGAGTGTGTCTACGTACCCTCATAGACCGTAAGCGGAAGCGTTTCACAACATGGTTGATGTAGTCGAACTTTCTTCGCGATCCAACCGATGGAGTACCGAACATACGCCACCTCCGCGTTCAGCACACGTTCAACTCGGTGATGTCCGCGCCTTCTTGATCCAGCAAGACGGCGAGGTAGTGGTTGAGTCCTGATAGCACGATGGCGTGCTGACGGTGATGGTGAAGTGATCTCCACAGGGCTTCGCCTAAGCACTACAAAAATATGATCGGGGGTGTAGACGGTGGAGGGGGCGCCACACACGGCTAGGAAATTGTTTGTATGTGCTAGGCGCCCCCTCCCACATATATATAGGTGGGAGGGAGGGAGGAGTAGCCAAGGGGGGCGCCTAAGTAGGAGAAATCCTACTTGGGGTCTCTCCCAAGGTGGCGCCCCCTTTCCTTATCTGGAGTGCAGGGAATGGCAGGAGAGGGTGGCGCCCCCCCCCCTTTCTCCCATGAGAGGGAAAGGCAGTAGGGGTTAGCCCTCCCCTTTTTCCTTCCCTAGGGCCGGCCAACCAAGTGGAGGGGCGCACCAGCCCCCTAGTGGGCTGGTCTATCCCTCCCTTTGGCCCGTTAAGCCCATAACTTGCCGGGGGGTGTGCCCGGAACCCCTTCTGGTGACCCGATTCCATCCCGGTACGTCCCAAAATACTTCCGGTGTCCAAACATCATCGCCCTATATATCGATCTTTACCTCTCGACCATTTCGAGACTCCTCATCATGTTCGTGATCTCATCCGGGACTCCAAACAACATTCGGTCACCAACTCATGTTCGAGAACTATGTAGACATGACCGAGACACCTCTCCGGTCAATAACCAATAGCGGAACCTGGATGCCCATATTGGCTCCTACATATTCTACGAAGATCTTTATCGGTCGAACTGTAATGACAACATACATAATTCCCTTTGTCCATCGGTACGTTACTTGCCCGATATTCGATCGTCGGTATCTTCATACCTAGTTCAATCTCGTTACCGGCAAGTCTCTTTACTCGTTCCGTAATACATCACCCCATAACTAACTTTTGGTTATCCTTCGGCAATCCTCCAAAAAAGAAGAAGAAAAATGGTCGGGGGGAGGGGGGCTCCTTCAGCAATCCTCCAAAAGAAAAGAAAAAGTGGTTTGGGGGGCTAAAATGTCATTGGGAGGCTCCTCCTCGGTAATCCCCATCAAATACCCGAGCAAACTCCCCCGTCGATTAAAAAGGAGAAATGGCATCCAAGATGACCTCGAGACGCCCTACGCCAAAGAAGAAAATGACCAGGGGAGCCCCCCCCCTATGGACAATCCCGCTACAGGCTCATCACTGCAACCGAGAAGATACAGTGGCCGAGGAAGCTCCTCCTCCCGGCGACCCATCGTGCATCACAATCCACGACCCACTAGCGAAGGGGGGAGCGGGTGGGGAGCTCCTACTTGTCTTCGTGCATCAAGTTATCGAGCAAACAGAGAGAGCGTGGGCGGTGTAGTTTGTGATCTGCCAAAAAGTAGAACAAAACTGGTTGAGGTGGGGGGGCTCCTTTGGTAATCCTCCAAAAAGAACAAAAGGCGGTTTAGGGGGGGGGGGTCCCCGATGAGCAGCCAAAAAGAATAAGAAATGTGGTTGAGAGGAACCCCTTAGTAACCCCCAACAAATACTCGAGCAAACTCCCCTATCGACAAAAAAATGAGAAATGGCATCTGAGACGACCTCCAGATGCCCTACGCGAAAGAAGAAAATGACCAGGGGAGCCCCCTCCCTATGGACAATCCCGCCACATGGCTCATCACTGCGACAACATTGGCCGAGGGAAGATACTCCTCCCTGAACCCATTGTGCATCACAACCCACAACCCACTAGCAAAAAAGGGGGAGCGGGTGGGGAGCTGTGGTCAGTTCATGATCTACCAAAAATAAGAAGAAAATTTGTCCGGGAGGGGGGCGGGGGCTCCTTCAACAATCCTCCAAAAAGAACAAAAATGGTTTGTGTGTGTGTGTGGGGGGGGGGCTCCCTCGGCAATCCTCTAAAAAGAACAAAAGCGGGTTTGTGTGTGTGTGTGGGGGGGGGGGGGGCTTCCCCACTGACCAGCCAAAAAGTATAAGAAATGAGGTCGGGAGGCTCCTCGGTAATCTTTAACAAATACCCAAGCAAACTCCTCCGTCGACAAAAAAAGAGGAGAAATGGCATTCGAGACGACCTCCGGACGCCCTACGCCAAGGAAGAAAATGACCAGGGGAGGCCCCCCTCCCTATGGACGATCCTGCTACACAGCTCATCACTGCGACATAGAAGAAAAAGAAGAAGAAGAAGAAACAATGGCCGAGGGAAGCTCCTCCTCCCTGCGTCCCATTGTGCATCACAACCCACGACCCACTAGCAAAAAAGGGGGGAGACCGGGTGCGGAGCTCCTACTTGTCTCTGTGTGTGCATCAAGCTACCGAGCAAACACAGAGAGCGAGGGCGGTTCAGTTTGTGTCACCAATGGTTCTTTCATGCCTATGGGTTTTGTTTGTTCGTATCGATTTTACTTTTGTTTTTTGTTTGTTTTCATAAACATACAATAAACAGTACTATCTCTGTGACATAATATAAGACGTTTTTTACACTATAACAGTGTCAAAAAATGTTTTATATTATGATATGAAGGAAGTATTTTTGTACAGTATTTTAACTTTGTGAACATTTAAAAAAATGTGAGAATAGTTTAAAACCTATGTGAATTTAAAAAATATATTTTTGAAATTTATGAAAAATATAAACTTAGTGTAAGAAATATTTAAAAAATGTAAACATGTTTTTAAAACTTTCATGAACATTTTGGAAAACAATGAACAATTTTAAAATTTTGGAAACTTTCTTTAAAGAAGGAAAAACAGGTAAAAGAAAAACAAAAAACAAAAGAAAATCATTTGAGAAAACAAAAAAGAAATGGAAAACAAGAAGGCGGAAAGAAAAACCGGGAGCAACTAATTAACGAGCGCTCCTTCGGGAGCCTCGCAACGATCAGTGCCACTTGGCACGCTCTCAGCCATTCGCCACGTGTCGCGCTCCGGGCGCTCCCTCCAGATTTTTTTTTATTTTTCCGCACGCGTTTTCGGTTTTTAAACGGGGTTTTTTGTTTTTTTGACGCCTTGGTTTTCCACCGATCTTCCCTAGTTTTTTGACCAAATTTTTTTTCCCCAAAAAATATATTTTTTTTTGCGAAAAAACCGCATTTTTTCGCGACATTCACGGTTTTGTTTTCGTGAGAGGCACGGTCGTGCCTCTTGGAAATGAAAAAAAAGCGTATTTTCTGTTTTTTTCCTTTCGCGAGAGGCACGGTTTTGCTTCCGCAAGAGGCACGCTTGTGCTTTCGCGAGAGTCACGGCCGTGCCTCCTCGAAAATGAAAAAAAACACGTTTTCTTTTTTTTTCGCGAGAGGCACGGTTTTGCTTCCGCGAGAGGCACGGGCGTGCCTCTTTCGGAAAGGAACAAAACACGTTTTCTGTTTTCTTTCTTTCGCGAGAGGCACAGTTTTGTTTCCACGAGAGGCACGGTTGTGATTTAGTCAGAGGCACGGGCGTGCCTCTTTCGGAAACAAAAAAAAACCCGTGTTCCCGGTTCCGTTTTTTCGTCGGTTTTTTTCGTCCGGTTTTTCGTGAAAAAAAGTTCATCAAAATCTATCAACATGAGATCTAGTTTTGAAGTCTCGACGCGAGGAATCCAATGGCGAAAGCGGTTCGAGATTTGGACGCACGGTTTAAGAGATAAAACATTTTGAATAAACGAATCTACAAAAAAAGGAAAAACTCCCAGGTTGCGACATGCAGCGCGCCACTTGTGGCAACCCGGGGAAGTTGGAGTGATCTCCGCAAGGAGTACTCCTTAACTAGTGATTTCGAGAAAAACCTGATCACGTCATTCGCGAAACCGGTACAACATTGATGCCAATGGGCCAAGTTTATTTTTTGACAAGTGGCTTAGGGTCGCCAGTTAAAAAAAAGAGAGAACGAAAGCTCCGGGGCCCGCAAACCACGTCAACACTGCAAGAACAGGAAAAAAAAAAGCAAGGATAGTCTCAAAAAAGAGAGGGGAAAAGCAAGGGGAGATTGCTAAAAAAAGCAAGGAGAGGGGTTGCCGGCAAAAGCGAGAGCAACTAATTAACGAGCGCTCCTTCGGGAGCCTTGCAACGATCAGCGCCACTTGACACGCTCTCAGCTATTCGCCATGTGTCGCGCTCTGGACGCTCCCTCCGGATTTTTTTTATTTTTCTGCACGTGTTTTCGGCTTCTTAAACGGGTTTTTTCCGGGTTTTTTAACGTTTTGGTTTTCCACCGGTCTTCCTTACCTTTTCGACCAATTTTTTTTTGAAAAAAATATTTTTTTTGCGCAAAAAATGCATTTTTTTCGCGAGAGTCACGATTTTGTTTTTGCGAGAGGCACGACCGTGCCTCTTGGAAACGAAAAAAAAACGTGTGTTCTGTTTTTTTTCCTTTCGCGAGAGGCACGGTTTTGCTTCCGCTAGAGGCACGGTTGTGCTTTCGCGAGAGTCACGACCGTGCCTCCTCGGAAACGAAAAAAACACGTTTTCTGTTTTTTTTTTCTTTCGCGAAAGGCACGGTTTTGCTTCCGCGAGAGGCACGGTTGTGCTTTTGAAAGAGGCATGGGCGTGCCTTTTTCGGAGAGGGAAAAAACACATTTTTTGTTTTTTTTTCTTTCACGAGAGGCACGGTTTTGCTTCCGTGAGAGCACGGTTGTGCTTTCGCGAGAGGCACAGGCGTGCCTCTTTCGAAAAGGAAAAAAACGTGTTTTCTGTTTTTTTTCTTTCGCGAGAGGCACGGTTTTGCTTCCGCGAGAGGCACGATTGTGATTTCGTCAGAGGCACGGGCGTGCCTCTTTCGGAAAGGAAAAAAAACCGTGTTCCCGGTTCGGTGTTTTTGTCTGTTTTTTTCGTCCGGTTTTTTCGTGAAAAAAAAGTTCGTCAAAACCTATCAGCATGGGATCTAATTTTGAAGATCTCGAAGCGAGGAATCCAACGGCGAAAACAGTTCGGGATTTGGACGCACGGTTTAAAAGATAAAACTTTTTGAATAAACGAATCTACGAAAAAAGGGAAAATACCAGGTTGCGACAAATGGCGCGCATCGCAACCTGAGAAAGTTGAAGTGATCTCTGCAAGGAGTACTCCTTAATTAATGATTTCAGGCAAAAGCCTCATGGCCCAGCAACTAATAATAAAATAATGGATTCACCAAAAAAAAGTAATCCTCGTCTTCTCCTCTTTTTCTCTCAAAAGAAAAGCCATATACTCGGTTTCATTTTCAGTGGAACCAGGGGGCTTTTGCCCTGCTGATGACGAACCAAAATAAGTGTAACCGTTTTTTTAACAGTATAAAAAAAGTTAACCGTTAAGGTCAAATATGTGACGTCCGGTGGGCTGAGCGTGGCAGCGCTGTCCGTGTTCTCGTGGGTGTAGTCAGACCACGGTGTTACCAAAAAAAAAAAAGAGTAGTCAGACCGCAACGTGCCTGGCTGCCTGCGACGCGGGTAGCATCGCCGCGCTGCTCCGGCAGACAATCCCTGTCAAACGTACAAGATATAGTCGTAACGTGTCAAAGACCTGACGACATTTACAGGCACGATGGACAATGAGGTTTACAACTACAGTTACATTTAGGAACAAACGTGTACACATGTTTTTTTTGCACTGTATCAGTGTATCACAGGCAGCCTCCTCCCCCTGACGGTTCGTTTTCTGCAGCCAGCCGTCCAAGCACAGAACAGTCTTCACTTTGCCTTCGAGCACCAGACAGTCAATTAAAATCAAAAACATGCACGTAAAAAAAAATCAAAAACATGCACACAATGTGCTCCATCCGTTTCTAATACAAATCTTTTTAGAGATTTCAATGAGGACTAGATACGGATGTATATAGACGGATTTTAGAGTGAGATTCATCTATTTTGCTGCGCATGTAGTCTATATTGAAATCTCTAAAAAGACTTATATTTAGAAATGAAGGGAGTAACATGCTATGCTAATCAATAAAAAACAGTCGAAGTACAAGAGGACTTACAGATCCTTACAAAGAGCACCGGGCTACAGAACAATCACCTAACCTTGGTCTCGTGAGGCTACAATACAAAGAGCATGCGTACATCAGGAAAGAGCACGGAAACAGTTTAAGTTAAAACTTTCGATGGCAGGTGTGAATTTTACCCTTCCTGTCTTCATTCTTTTTCTTCATTACCAATATTGCTGCAAGTTGTTCTTCAGCTGAACCAAGAGATTTGAGATAGGCAACGATGGCATGCAGCGATCGCTCACCCCACAACATGATACGATCATTTTGGTTATGAGAGGTACAGCCCGCATGTTTCTCAAACTTTGACGCGGACATGACCTTCAATAAGTAATAGCGTAGGTAACGTATTTTGCAGGATAAAAAGTACTCCCTCTGTTTCAAAATAGATGACCCAACTTTGTACTAACTTTGTACTAAAATTAGTACAAAGTTGAGTCATCTATTTTGAAATGGAGGAAGTAGATTTTACAAAACCAAGATTTGGAATATCGGACATTGGGTCCATCAGTTTGGCTTCAGAAAAAATCCAATACCAAAAATTGGGTGATATCAAACCATGTGTACTTGAATAGAGGGAAATGATCATTTTCTTAGCAAATCTTATTCATATAATGTCTGCCTATCACAAATAAAATGGATAATAAAAAACTCAAACATAACATAAGAAAGTTTTTGATCGTTTGATTAAGAGATTCATAAATACTCACTATATTCTTAATGCAACATCAGAAAGTACAATATGTACTCCCTCCGTTCCAAAATAGATGACCCAACTTTGTACTAAAGTTAGTACAAAGTTACAAAGTTGGGTCATCTATTTTGGAACGGAGGGAGTATGTGTCATAACCAATAATATGCATTGCTTTAATATTTTAATAAACATACATGTTTAGATAATACATGTTACGTACATACCAAATCAAACATAATATCAGGCTATCATCGGTCATATCACCCAATATATCATTCTGTATCAACTGATGTATGTGAAAAAGGAAATATCATACCATATCAGAAACTGTAAGGGTAGCACATACTGGCTACATGCTAACTATGCATGAAAAGGAAATATCAGAAACTGTAAGGGTAGCACATATCTCAAGCAATCAAAGATATGGTAGGTCCTAGGTGGCTAGGTGAGCAGCTACACCTGGGCAGCAGGCTATTTCACAAATAACAGTTGTTGTGCTTCTCAGAGTTACCTCATTGTGACAAGAGCAGCGATAAAATGCACCATCAATTCTGCCTGTCAATTGTTTCTGCACATATTAAAGAAAGGATCAATAGTTGTAATGACTAGTTGACTACTCCCTCTGTTCCTAAATATAAGCCTTTTTAGAGATTCCAATGCAGACTACATACGGAGCAAAATGAGTGAATCTGCACTCTAAAATACGTCTATATACATCCGTATGTAGCCTTTATTGAAATCTCTAAAAGGTCTTATATTTAGAAACGGAGGGAGTACTATAAAACATACTAAAGCTTCGAGTTGGTTTTCTAACCCTTTCTCCCGATTTCTGAGTATATACGATCTCCTCATTTTCAAAAAGCCTGGTTGCAAGCAATTCCTTCACTGTTGTAATTCGTCCTAACAGCTGAATTGGGGGATCATCTGCTAGTTCACTTGATGCATCAGTTGCTTGATCTAGATCAGGATTGTCCATGAAATCAAAATGGTCAGCCATTTGAGGCTCCATAATCTCATGAATTGGGGGATCATCTGCTAGTTCACTTGATGCATCAGTTGCTTGATCTAGATCAGGATTGTCCATGAAATCAAAATGGTCAGCCATTTGAGGCTCCATAATCTCATCAGCAGCGGAGCTCTCGAAGGTATTGTTGGCCTATAAAGATTTGGGGCCAAACTGTCAAAGATAGTAGATACAATATGCCAATTAAATATTACACATAATTCAGGAATGTCACACGTTCTCTCTCGTAGTTATAGCACCGACTTTTTCTTGATCACTGATTAACCGCAGAAGATACTCATTGTCCTGTAAATCCGATCGAACAACAGTTGCTGTACAATACTTAATTCCCAGATTTTCTGCCAAACACTGCATCATAAAGCATAATAGCTTTTTCCAACTCCTTGTAAGAAATGTCATCATACTTTTGAACAATAACATAGTAGTGCGATTGTCATATCTTGTTTCCTCGGCTTATGTCAAGTAAACCATTGCCTTCTCATAATCACTAAAGAACTTTCTTGAAGACACTGGTCCACAACACGAAGACTATCCACCACGACGTTTTCCAAAAGGAGCAATGATGTGATTAACGGCGCAACTGACTAACATATCTTGTTTCTCATACTAAGCACCCACAGCATGAAGACTCCGCCACCACAATTCCCAAAAAGCTCACACCATGACGACTATCCACCACCACACTTTTCAAAAAGAACAATAATGTGATTAACAGCACAACTGACTAACATATCTTGTTTCTCAAACTTAGGGGTAGCTCATATCAACAAATTCTTTTCAGCTATCCTTCTCACAGTGAGTAATAATGCTATAGGCCAAAGCATGAACACTTCCATTGATTTACTTAAGCCAAGTGCCTTGACAAATCAAACCGTCACTATTTTCCATACTGAAATCAAACCAATATTTTCCATAGCCTTCTTGCTCCTATTTTATAAATTAAAGAGATAAGTAGATGAATAGTCATTCCAAAAGATTATCATATCACAAAAAGGCGTACCAAAATCAGGGGAATGTTATTCAGTTACATAGCATATAAACCAGCAGCTAATAAGAAATGATGGAATATAACTGTAGTTTTAGTGCATATTGCTCAAGTGCTACCTAACACACCCATGCACATAACAATAACAATGTATGCTACAGTTGAGAAACTATCAATTATAGCTGATTGTTGCTATATAATAAAAAAAGTTCTGCTATTTAATTTTTTAGGTTTTCAGTCAGCAGTTAACTAGGCTTCTAGGCATACAACCTTATGCGGTGGATGGCAAAGAATAATGGCTTGTATGCAGCAACCGGGATCACAAATGAACGCACATTCAAGTACGAACCTACCATGATGATAGTTTGATCCTCATATGTGATGCTTTACGAGAATCTGTGACTTCTACTCAAGATGAATTACCAATCCCAATAAATAGGAATTTAAAAGTTATGGTACAAAGCGCAAGGAACATTATGAAAATATATATGTTCATCAAACTGCATTATCCTTTTACTTTTTGTGACTCACAATTTCACACAGATTAGACATGGAAACCTAGTTTTATTTTGGCAATCTTATAACAGTACTGAGAGCAATGCAGCTAGAATGTACAGATAATGATCAAGTATTACAGGCACCTGGTTGCTGATCTCCATGCTTATTGATCTTTCAACCTTTATTTGCTTGTTTTCAGGAAGTCCTACATATGATCTTTTTGAAATCTCACCTTCGGGGATATCATGCTTGGTTACCTGTACAAAAAAAAAACTTCCCCGTTCACATCTAACCAGTGGAATAGAAGAACAATACAGCTAGAATGTACAGATAATGATCAAGTATTACAGGCACCTGATTGCTGATCTCCATAGTCATTGATCTTTCGACTTTTATTTGCTTTCTTTCGGAAGTCCTACATATGATCTTTTTGAAATCTCACCTTCAGGGATATCATGGTGGGTTACCTATACGAAAAAAGAACTTCCCCGTTCACATCTAACCAGTGGAATAGAAGAACAATCATCATAGCATCATAACCTGGATGTGTGCCCTATACTTGGATTCTAGAGTCTAAATGGTGCCACCTCCCTTCCCAACAAACCCAGTGTGCATATTATGATAATAAGCAATATAGATGAGCACTTCAGTAACCTATGCCGACGAGAAAAGTTTTCAGACTCACCTTATTACGGACATGTACTTCCACTTGCTTAGCAGCCAACGAGGGTGAATCATCTGCCTGAGCCTAACAGAAGATATAATAATAGCCTCAGTAAGTAGGGGCGACACAAACAGGACATACCACAGTTATGACATTCTTGAAGATGTCAGGGGGGGCCGTGAACTGAACAGGCTGATATGACGATTTTAGATCAACTATATCGTCTCACCCAGTCTGAACTTAAGCACTTGATGCATTGAAAGATCTACTACTGACATAAGCCTAAATACTGAAAACTACTCCCTCTGTCACAAAATGTCAAAAAACGTCTTACAATTTGAGACAGAGGGAGTAGATAAAAGTAAACGACATATTCTTCTTTGCTTTGTTGAGAGGGATCGACCGCTTTATATAGTAGACAAGACTTTACCAACAAGCCGGTAAATCTATTCAAACTCCAATACGATCTCTAAACTGACCGAACTCTTTCCTAACAAGTTGCTTAATCAACTAGGATTCTAATTAAGGGATGAGACTCCACGTTTGATGGGCTGGCCCACATAACAATGTAATTGACATGATACTTTCCCCTGCTTTTCCAAGCAAAACATCAGCCTACAACGTTTTTCTTTCCACATTCAGTAAACAGAATTACATGGAAAAAAGGACCCTGCTAAGATAACTTCAAAAGAATCACTGTCTCAAATCAATTTCAACAGATTCACATCAAGGATTTCATGAAGAATTCTTAGACCAGCATTTAATCAAGTGAATGATATATAATGGCATACAGAAATAAACACTTAATAGGACAACAAAAGTTGGCCGTACCTTCCTATGTTGAATGTGATCGTGAGGAGAGGTCTTGTCTGGTGATAGCTGAAATCTAGGTTGGGTACTCCCATCAGCAAGGGGATCCCTACATACTGCTTCTGGTATTTTTGATCCAGACATTTGGTAGGAAACAAGAAAATTAGCACATGCTTTTCTAGAAAATAACATTATATTTGGGATATTACATTAACTATTAAGTCAAATTAGCAAGTGGCAGAATTTCTGCAGTAGGAAACTAACATCAGCGCATCAATTTCACTCCATAACATCAGCGCATCAGCTAGACACGTTGCACTAATTTGATTGCATGTCGAATTTCCAAAAAAAAAAAAAAAATCCCGTTCCCGAGCCGATTAAACACGAAAGGAGGGGAATTAAAATTCGCCATGATCCATCCACCAGTCCAATCCCTAAATTGCGATCGTTGCCCCATTTCAGGGCCAATTAAAACAAGTTGGGGAAATAAAAGTTCGCCATCCCTAACTTGCGCTGCGATCGTTGCCCCATTCCCGAGCAGATTAAAGACGAAAGACAAGGAGGGGAGGTTATATTCGCCATGATCCATCTACTGCGAATCATAACTTACTCTGTGATCATCTTAGATGCGCGGGATCGCAGAAGGGGATAGCTAATACCTGCTATGCCAGCCCCGCGCGGTTGCTTGGCCTCCTCTTCCCCCTTCGTTCTCTCCGTCTCCAGTCGATCGGAAACGCCGCCCCCCCTCGTGCACCCACTTGCTCTCCGGAGGAGGCGCCGTCTTCGGAACCGGCGACGGCGCAGGGGCACGGATCCCCGTCATGGCTAGGGTTTGGGATTGAGCTCGAGGCGAGATCGCGTGAGTCGTGCTGCGAGCGGGAGCGGACGAAAGAGGGAGGGGAGGCGGGGCCGAAGATTCGTCGGGCACCCCTATTTCTCGCGTTCAGCGAGACGAAGGGATGCGCTCCGCTTCTGGGGGCGTCCCAGATGGGCCGGCCCAGCCGCGGGAGCCGAAGCCTATTTTTTTCTGTTTTCTGTTTTCATTTTTTTATTTTTGTACTTTTTTTATACTTCAAATACTCTCTCTCTCTCTCTCTCTCTCTATATATATATATATATATATATATATATATATATAGAGAGAGAGAGAGACATACACATATATATATATATATATTTGAAAAACACTCTTCAAAACATATTCGAAAAATTATTGAATAAGTATTAAAAAATGTGTTGAACAAGTATTTGAAAAATGTTGAACAAGTATCTAAAAATGTTGAATAAGTATTAAAAATGATGCGCAAGTATTTGAAAAATGTTAAATAGGTATTAAAAAATGTTGAACAAGTATATGAAAAATGTTGAACAAGAATTCGAAAAATGTTGAAAAAGTATTTGAAAAATGTTGAATAATAGTAGAACATGTTGAACAAGTATTTGAAAAATGCTGAATAGGTATTAAAAAAATGTTGAATGAGTATATGAAAAATGATGAATGAGTATTTGAAAATGTTGAACAAGTATTGGAAAAAATGTTGAATAATAGTAGAACATGTTGAACAAGTATTTGAAAAATGCTGAATAGGTATTAAAAAATTGTTGAATGAGTATATGAAAAATGATGAATGAGTATTTGAAAATGTTGAACAAGTATTTGAAAAAATGTTGAATAACTATTAAAGTGTTGAACAATAATTTCAAAAATGTTGAATAAGCATTTGGACAATGTTGAACGTGTATAAAAAAATATTGATCACTTGTTATCAAAATGTAGAGTGAAAACGAAACCAAACATAAGGAAAACCAAAAAGGAAAAAGGAAAATGGAGAAGAAAAAAAAGAAAAACCAAAGAAAAATGGATAATAAAAAGGAAAACAAAACAAGAAATGTAGGGAAAAAATGAAAAACCGAAGAAAGCCGTATGAAAAACAAAAACAAAAACTGATAAAAAGAAACCAGAAATCTCTACTCCTAATGGGGCACTTGGTAGCCTGGTATGGTTTATTTTCGTCCGGTTTAATTTCGTCCCACCTCCCACCAACCCCCTTACAATGTTTTTCTTATCCATTGGTTTATCTTTCTCTTCACTATTTTCTTTCAAACAATCAGCACTTTCCTAACGTATAAGAGATCACAGATCTAACTTTCCTAACTTAACCAAATTAATCGATCTCTCTTATTAAGGCAATTTGCTTTAGGAAACAAATATCTCTACTCCTAATGGAGCACATGGTAGCCTGGTACGGTTTATTTTCATCCTGTTTAATTTTGTCCCACCTCCCACCACCCCCTTACAATGGTTTTCTGAAGGAAATATGCCCTAGAGGCAATAATAAAGTTGTTATTTATATTTCCTTATATCATGATACATGTTTATTAATCATGCTAGAATTGAATTAACCCGAAACTTGATACATGTGTGAATATATAGACAAAACACAGTGACCCTAGTAAGCCTCTACTAGACTAGCTCCTTTATCAAAGATGGTTAAGTTTCCTAACCATAGACATGTGTTGTCATTTGATGAACGAGATCACATTCTTAGGAGAATGATGTGATGGACAAGACCCATCCGTTAGCTTAACATCGTTAAGTTTATTGCTATTGCTTTCTTCATGACTTATACATATTCCTTCGACTATGAGATGATGCAACTTCCGGATACCGGAGGAATACCTTGTGTGCTATAAAACGTCACAATGTAACTGGCTGATTATAAAGATGCTCTACAGGTATCTCTGAAGGTGTTTGTTGGGTTGGCATAGATCGAGATTAGGATTTGTCACTCCGAGTATCGGAGAGGTATCTCTGGGCCGTCTCGGTAATGCACATCATAATAAGCCTTGCAAGCAATGTGACTAATGAGTTAGTTGCGGGATGATGTATTACGAAATGAGTAAAGAGACTTGCCGGTAACGAGATTGAACTAGGTATGAAGATACTGACGATCGAATCTCGGGCAAGTAACATACCAATGACAAAGGGAATAACGTATGTTGTCATAACGGTTCGACCAGTAAAGATCATCGTACAATATGTGGGAGCCAATATGAGCATCCAGGTTCTGCTATTAGTTATTGACCAGAGAGGAGTCTCGGTCATGTCTACATAGTTCTCGAACCCGTAGGGTCCGCACGCTTAACGTTCGATGATGATTTGTATTATATGAGTTATGTGATTTGGTGACCGAATGTTGGAGTCCTGGATGAGATCACAAACATGACAAGGAGTCTCGAAATGGTCTAAGAGGTAAAGATTGATATATTAGATGATAATATTCGGACACCGAAAGTGTTTCGGAATGTATCGGGAACATGTCGGAGACCGGGGGGGGGGGATACCGAAACCCCCCGGGGGGAAGATATGGGCCTTAGGAGGGAGCACGCCAGCCCACATAGGGGTGGCGCCCCCCACCAAGGAAGGAGGCCGAATAGGATTAGGGGAGGGGGCAGCGCCCCCCTCTCTTCCCCGTCTCCCCCTTCCGGTAAAAGGAAAGAAGGGAGGCCGAATTGGACTAGGAGCCCAAGTAGGATTCCTCCTACTTGGGCGCGCCTAGGGCTTCCTCTCTCCCCCTCCCTCCTTTATATACGTGGGGAGGGAGCGCCTAGAACACACATCAAACATTGTTAGCCGTGTGCGGCGCCCCCTCCACAGTTTACGCCTCCAGTCATATCTTCGTAGTGCTTAGGCAAAGCCCTGCGCGGATCACTTCACCATCACCGTCACCATGCCGTCGTGCTGACGAAACTCTCCCTCGACACTTTGCTGGATCAAGAATTCGAGGGATGTCATCGAGCTAAACGTCTGCAGAACTCGGAGGTGACGTACGTTCGGTGCTTGATCAGTCAGAACGAGAAGAAGTTCGACTACATCAACCGCGTTAACAAAAGCTTCCGCTTTCGGTCTACGAGGGTACGTGGACACACTCTCCTCCTCTCGTTGCTATGCATCTCCTAGATAGATCTTGCATGAGCATTGGATTTTTTTTGAAATTGCATGTTGTGTTCCCCAACAGTGGTATTAGAGCTAGGTCTATGCGTAGATGATATGCACGAGTAGAACACAAAGAGTTATGGTGGTGATAGTCATACTGCTTACCACCAATGTCTTATTTTGATTCGGCGGTATTGTTGGATGAAGCGGCCCAAACCAACTTTACATGACCACGTTCATGAGACCGGTTCCATCGATAGACATGCAACTAGTTTTGCATAAAGGTGGCTGGCAGGTGTCTGTTTCTCCAACTTTAGTTGAATCGAATTTCACTATGGTCGGTCCTTGTTGAAGGTTAAAACATCAAACTTGATGAAACATGATTGTGGTTTTGATACGTAGGTAAGAACGGTTCTTGCTAGAAGCCCGTAGCGGCCATGTAAAACTTGCAACAACAAAGTAGAGGACGTCTAACTTGTTTTTGCAGGGCATGTTGTGATGTGATATGGTCAAGACATGATGTGATATACGTTGTTGTATGAGATGACCATGTTTTGTAAAAGTTATCGGCAACTGGCAGGAGCCTTATGGTTGTCGCTTTATTGTATGAAATGCATACACCATGTAATTGCTTTACTTTATCACTATGCATTAGCGATAGTTGTAGAAGCAATAGTTGGCGAGAGGACCACGACGCTACGATGGAGATCAAGGTGTCAAGCCAATGACGATGGAGATCATGATGGTGCTTTGGAGATGGAGATCGAAGGCACAAGATGATGATGGCCATATCATGTCACATATTTTGATTGCACGTGATGTTTATCTTTTATATGCATCTTATTTTGCTTAATACGGTGGTAGCATTATAAGATGATCCCTTAACTAAATTTGAAGGTATAAGTGTTCTCCCTGAGTATGCACCATTGCGAAAGTTCTTCGTGCTGAGACACCACGTGATGATCGGGTGTGATAGGCTCTACATTCACATACAACGTGTGCAAGAAAGTTTTGCACACGCGGAATACTCAGGTTAAACTTGACGAGCCTAGCATGTACATGCATGGCCTCGGAACACTAGAGACCGAACGGTCGAACGTGAATCATATAGTACATATGATCAACATAGAGATGTTCACCATTGAAGACTACTCCATCCCACGTGATGATCGGACATGGTTTAGTTGATTTGGATCACGTGATCATTTAGATGACTCGAGGGATGTCTATCTAAGTGGGAGTTCTTAAGTAATTTGATTAATTGAACTTTAATTTATCATGAACTTAGTCCTAATAATATTTGCAAATTATGTTGTAGATCAATAGCTCGCGTTGTAGCTCCCCTATGTTTTTTCATATATTCCTAGAGAAAACTAAGTTGAAAGATGATAGTATCAATGACGCGGACTCGGTCCGTGATCTGAGGATTATCCTCATTGTTGAATAGAAGAATTATGTCCTTAATGCACCGCTAGGTGACAGACCTATTGCAGGAGCAGTTACAAACGTTATGAATGTTTGGAAAGCTCGATATGATGACTACTTGATAGTTTAGTGCACCATGCTTTACGACTTAGAACCGGGACTTCAAAAACGTTTTGAACGCCACGGAGCATATGAGATGTTCCAAGAGATGAAATTGGTATTTCAGACTCATGCCCATGTCGGGAGGTATGAGACCTCTAACAAATACTTTGCCTACAAGATGGAGGAGAAAAGCTCAGCTAGTGAGCATGTGCTGAGAATGTGTGGGCACTACAATCGCTTGAATTAAGTGGGAGTTAATCTTCCAGATAAGATAGTGATTGCCAGATACTCTAGTCACTATCACCAAGCTACTAGAACTTCGTGATGAACTATAATGTGCAAGGGATAATGGAAAAGATTCTCGAGCTCTTCACGATGATGAAATCGACGAATGTAGAAATCAAGAAATAGCATCACGTGTTGATGGTTAACAAGACCACTAGTTTCAAGAAAAAGGGCAAAGGAAAAGAAAGGGAACT
Source organism: Triticum aestivum (assembly GCF_018294505.1). Taxonomy (NCBI): domain Eukaryota; kingdom Viridiplantae; phylum Streptophyta; class Magnoliopsida; order Poales; family Poaceae; genus Triticum; species Triticum aestivum. The sequence goes on along the minus strand of NC_057798.1, from coordinate 593,560,868 downwards.
TCAAGAAGAATGGCAAGCAAGTTGCCACTCCCATGAACAAACCCAAAGCTAGACCCAAGCCTGAAACTAAGTGCTTCTACTGCAAAGGAAATGGTCACTGGAAGCAGATGTTCCCCGAATACTTGGCGGATAAGAAGGATGGCAAAGTGAACAAAAGTATATTTGATATACAAATTATTGATGTGTACTTTACTAGTGTTCGTAGCAACCCCTGGGTATTTGATACCGGTTCAGTTGCTAAGATTAGTAACTTGAAACAGGAGTTTCAGAATGAACAAAGACTAGTTAAGGATGAAGTGACGATGTGTGTTGGAAGTGGTTCCAAGATTGATATGATCATCATCGCACACTCACTATACTTTCGGGACTAGTGTTGAACCTAAATAAATGTTATTTGGTGTTTGTGTTGAGCATGAATATGAGTTGACCATGTTTATTGCAATATGATTATTCATTTAAGTCAGAGAATAATTGTTGTTCTGTTTACATGAATAAAACCTTCTATGGTCATACACCCAATGTAAATGGTTTATTGAATCTCGATCGCAGTGATACACATATTCATAATATTGATGCCAAAAGATGCAAAGTTGACAATGATAGTGCAACATACTTGTGGCACTGCCGTTTAGGTCATATTGGTGTAAATCGCATGAAGAAACTCCATGCGGATGGACTTTTGGAATCACTTGATACTTGCGAACCATGCCTCATGGGCAAGATGACTAAAACTCCGTTCTCCAGAACAATGGAGCGAACCAATGACTTAATGAAAATAATACATACCGATGTATGCGGTGTGATGAGTGTTGAGACTCGCGGCGGGTATCGTTATTTTCTAACCTTCATAGATGATTTGAGTAGATATGGGTATATCTACTTGATGAAACACAAATTTGAAACATTTGAAAAGTTCAAGGAATTTCAGGGTGAAGTGGAGAATCATCGTAACAAGAAAATAAAGTTTCTACAATCTGATCATGGAGGTGAATATTTGAGTTAAGAGTTTGGCCTTCATTTAAAACAATGTGGAATAGTTTCACAACTCATGCCACCTGGAACACCACAGCGTAATGGTGTGTCCGAACGTCGTGACCGTACTTTATTAGATATGATGCGATATATGATGTCTCTTACTGATTTACCACTATTGTTTTGGGGTTATGCATTAGAAACAGTTGCATTCATGTTAAATAGGGCACCGTCTAAATCCGTTGAGATGACACTGTATGAACTATGGTTTGGCAAGAACCCCAAGCTGTTGTTTCTTAAAGTTTGGGGTTTCGACACTTATGTCAAAAGGCTTCAGCCTGATAAGCTCGAACCCAAATCGGAGAAGTGCATCTTCACAGGATACCCTAAAGAAACAATTGGGTACACCTTCTACCATAGATCCGAAGGCAAGATCTTTGTTGCTAAGAATGGAACCTTTCTAGAGAAGGAGTTTCTCTCGAAAGAAGTGAGTGGGAGGAAAGTAGAACTTGATGAAGTAATTGTACCTTCTCTCGAATTGGAAAGTAGCACATCAGTGAAATCCGTTCTCGTGATGCCCACACCGACTAGAGAGGAAGCTAATGATGATGATCATGAAACTTCAGATCAGGTTACTACCAAACCTCGTAGGTCAACCAGAGCACGTTTTGCACCAGAGTGGTACGGTAATCCTGTTCTGAAAGTCATGTTACTAGACCATGACAAACCAACGAACTATGAGGAAGCGATGATGAGTCCAGATTCCGATAAATGGCTTGAGGCCATGAAATCTGAGATAGGATCCATGTATGAGAACAAAGTGTGGACTTTGGTGGACTTGACCGATGATTGGCAAAGCATTAAGAATAAATGGATCTTCAAGAGGAAGACGGAATGATGGTAGTGTTACTATCTTCAAAGCTCGAATTGTCACAAAAGGTTTTCGACAAGTTCAAGGTGTTGACTACGATGAGATTTTCTCACTCGTATCAATGCTTAAGTCTGTCTGAATCATGTTAGCAATTGCTGCATTTTATGAAATCTGGCAAATGGATATCAAAATTGCATTCCTTAATGGATTTATTAAAAGAAGAGTTGTATATGATGCAACCAGAAGGTTTTGTCAATCCTAAAGGTGCTAACAAAATGTGCAAGCTCCAGCAATCCATCTATGGACTGGTGCAAGCATCTCGGAGTTGGAATATACGCTTTGATGAATTGATCAAAGAATATAGTTTTATACAGACTTGCGGTGAAGCCTGTATTTACAAGAAAGTGAGTGGGAGCACTATAGTCTTTCTGATAAGTATATGTGAATGACATATTGTTGATCGGAAATTATGTCAAATTTTCAGGAAAGCATAAATGAGTGTTTGAAAGGAGTTTTTCAAAGAAAGACCTCGGTGAATCTGCTTACATATTGGGCATCAAGATCTCTAGAGATAGATCAAGACGCTTCATAAGACTTTCGATGAGTACATACCTTGATGAGATTTTGAAGGAGTTCAAAATGGATCAGTCAAAGGAGTTCTTGCCTGAGTTGAAAGATATGAAGTTGAGTAAGACTCAAAACCCAACCACGGCAAAAGATATATATATAGAATGAAAGTCATCCCCTATGCCTCAGCCATAGGTTCTATAAAGTATGCCATGCTGTATACCGGACCTATTGTGTGCCTTGCCATGATTTGGCAAGGGGGTACAATAGTGATCCAGGAGTATATCACTAGACAACGGTAAATATTATCCTTAAGTACCTAAAGAGGACTAAGGAAATGTTTCTCAATTATGGAGGTGACAAAGAGTTCGTCATAAAGGGTTACATCGATGCAAGCTTTGACACTGATCCGGATGACTTTGAGTCTCAATCTTGTACATATTGAAAGTGGGAGCAATTAGCTAGAGTAGCTCCGTGTAGAGCATTGTAGACATAGAAATTTGCAAAATACATACAGATCTGAATGTGGCAGACTCGTTGACTAATCTTCTCTCACAAGAAAAACATGATCACACCTTAGGACTCTTTGGGTGTTAATCACAGAGCGATGTGAACTAGATTATTGACTCTAGTAAACCCTTTGGGTGTTGGTCACATGGCGATGTGAACTATTGGTATTAATCACATAAATATGTGAACTATTGGTGTTAAATCACATGGCAATGTGAACTAGATTACTGACTCTAGTGCAAGTGGGAGACTGAAGGAAATATGCCCTAGAGGCAATAATAAAGTTGTTATTTATATTTCCTAATATCATGATAACTGTTTATTATTACCGAAAAAGGGTTTCCCCTCGCTTTGTATTCCAAAGCAACCAACACCGAGTACAAAGATTGCTGTGGCGAGCAGCACAACAAACCAAAAGAAAAAGAAAAAGAGACAGATGCCAACCACGGCAGCTCAGCAAAGCACGGATGACCTGCCACCACGGCGCCCACCGGATACAAACCATCACAAGCCGAGGCTCCGAACCATCGCGTACCAAGCAACACCTCCAAGAAGGGATGCGACATCGATGATGCTGCTACCCGGACGAGTCCTAGGGTTTCCCTCGGCACGCAAGGGAGGTGGGGGATGGATACCACCGACACCCTCCAGGAAGGAATGGTGGCACCCGCAGGTGTCACCGCATCGGGGCCGAAGCCGGCAGGGATTTCTCCCGAACTCCAAACCGTCGCCCACCACCATGCGCCAAAGCAGTTGCGCCGCCACCTACACCGCCTCACTATGAACACCACCACAAGGCCAAGAGGACCGGAGAGAAGCGCACCACAACGGTAGCAGCAACATCGAAGCCGAGCGGGAGGGAACCACCTCCACCGCCATCTTGCGGAAGGCCCGTGCCTCTGGCACTGTCACGGTCGCCGTCCAGACGTAGCAACGGGGAATGCCGGGCCACCCTTGGCCCAGCCAGGCCCAAAGCAGGCCCGTTAAGCCCCGCTGGCCATGATGCAACAGTCCAGCGATGATGCCGCCATCACCCAACCGCTCATTGCATCTCCCCCGCCACCCGGAAGCCATGCCGGAGACCATCCCTGCCGCCGGCCCGCCCAGGCCCAGATGGGGCCCGAAGGGCCCGGATCACGCCGCCCCGCCGCCAATGGCGGCGCCGCCGCCCAGCTGCTCGCGTGCGTCGTGCCACAGAACCCCGCCGCCATGCTAGACCGCCGTCGCCTAAGTGCACCCCCCGGTGCAGCTCCGCCCGCGCCGAAGAGCGACCAGGAGGGGAAGGGCAGGGAGGCCACCGCCTCTAGTAGCCCCGGGGCCAAGCCGGCGGCGGGAAGGAAGGAGGGAGGGCCTATAGGGAGGTCGCGCGGCCGGTCGCCTGTAGGAGGGGGGACACGGTTGCGAGAGGAGGGGGGATTATCGCAAGAGTCCCAATGTCATCCGGATCAATGTTTATTATTCATGCTAGAATTGTATTAACCAGAATTTAATACATGTGTGAATACATAGACAAAACACAGTGTCTCTAGTAAGCCTCTACTAGACTAGCTCCTTTATCAAAGATGGTTAAGTTTCCTAACCATAGACATGTGTTGTCATTTGATGAACGAGATCACATCATTAGGAGAATGATGTGATGGACAAGACTCATCCGTTAGCTTAGCATCGTTAAGTTTTATTGTTATTGCTTTCTTCATGACTTATACATATTCCTTTGACTATGAGATTATGCAACTCCCGGATACCAGAGGAATACCTTGTGTGCTATCAAACGTCACAACGTAACTAGGTGATTATAAAGATGCTCTACAGGTATCTCCGAAGGTGTTTGTTGGGTTGGCATAGATCGAGATTAGGATTTGTCACTCCGAGTATCGGAGAGGTATCTCTGGGCCCTCTCGCTAATGCACATCATAATAAGCCTTGTAAGCAATGTGACTAATGAGTTAGTTATGGGATGATGTATTATGGGATGATGTATTACAGAATGAGTAACGATATTGAACTAGGTATGAAGATACCGACGATCGAATCTCGGGCAAGTAACATACTGATGATGTTGGGGATATAACTATTAGGTATGACCTGCCCAGGAGGGGCCGTGTTATACCTATGGTGATTCATGATATGAAGCCCACGAGGATATTGAAGATGGCGGTTCACAAGCAAGGGCCCAAGGCCCAAGGGCGGCTTAAGGCCCGTAGGAGTAAACCGCCATATATGTAAGACTTGTATTGAAAGGCATGCATAGATAGTCATCTAGCCGGACACGTTGTCTATGAGCCGGCCAGGACTCCGTGAGCCGCTGGATGTCAACCTGTGTATATAAAGGGACGACCTAGCGGTGGTTCAGGGCAGGGAACAACATATCGAAAGCTAGGTCAAGCGGATTCGCTCCCTGGTAATCGAGACATAAGCAATACCACCTCAAACTAGATTAGGCCTTTACCTTCACCGCAAGGGGCCGAACCAGTATAAACTCATGTGTCCTTTGTCCCATTTAACCCCTTTAAGCTATCCTAGTTGCGATGGCTCCACGACTAAGTCCTTTCACTAGCACATCTGCCGTGACTATTCCACGATAGTTGGCGCCCACCATGGAGCCAGTGCATGGTGGTTTCGAGTTCTTGAAGGGCAGCTTCGAAGGGATCAAGGGATACGCTATGGGCCGGATGACCAAGAGTCATCGCGGCAAACTCTAAGTTGACGATGTAGGCTGGGGGTCCCGAGGCCAGCTCAATTGAGTACGGTTTACCAGGTCCCCTTCGGCGGAATCCACGTCTTCATCAGCAAGATCGGTGAGTCAGGCCCTGAGGCGGACATCTACACTGACATCATCAAGACGGCTCAGCGTGCAAGACCCGCCCGAGCTCAGCCTGTCGTGAAACGTGCCTTCATGGGATTCATCCATGGAGCGGAATTTGATGAAGGATCTATGTCTGGCAGTGAGATGGCCATCTATTCTGATGGTGAGTCGTCCACGGGCGAGACTACTTTGTTGTATCAACTACAAGATGGCAGGCTTGGGGACTATTCTGATGGCAATTGTATTCCGGACCCCTATGAGCCACCAAACAGGGATGGATCTTCATGGCCGGTACACAGCCTGGTCAGAACTCTTCAACTACAGCGACAATGATCTCTGGGTCAACATCGGAGGCGGCCGCCAGGGCAGGAGGCCTTGTGCACCCGCCGGTTCAGGTTTTGATGGGTTTAATGGATAAACTGACAGATCTGTTGATAGCAGAGGTCAACCCGGCGAATCAAGGTTCACAATGCGGAGATTGCAAAGTTACCTGATGAGGTGGCACTGGCCAAGGAAGACCTGGCGGCAGAGGACGTCAGGATAGCCGCAGAGCGGACTGCCCTGGATGCCCAGGCCCAGCGGATCCAGTCAGAGGCTTTCCGGCTTATGATGGATCAAAATGCTTCAAATGAAATCATGAGGAGGAGGCACAAGTCTCATCTACCTGCGGTTTATGAGGCGAGAAACCTCTTTTGCACACCTAGAGCAGGTACCAGTAACCCGCCGCAAACAAACCGGGTTGCAGCAACACCTGGGGCCGGAATGTCGGTTCAGCCACGCATGACGGAGCCACCTCGTTTGAATAATATTCCGCCTCAGCATGTGCCAACACCACCGGGTCATTACTCTAACCCTTTGGATAACATGATCGCTGCGGCGACACGACTGGCGGCTCTCCCAGTAGATGGTGACTCTCCAGCGGCAGTTGAAACACGAAGGGCTAGGGAGCTTCTTCAGACTACATTGGTGCAGCAGGATGCATATTCTTACAGTCGGGATAGGATTCATTCGACCCGTCGCCCAAGCCGGAGTTATAGCAGACACATGGACTTGTCGGCTGTTTCAAGCAATGAACAACGCCATAACCAGCCGCGTGGGCATGATCCGGTGCGTGATGGAGCTGATGACTTGGTCAGTCAGGACAGAGTGCGTCAGGAGGCTGAGTAGGCGGCTCAGCGGGCGGCTCACCAGCCCCTTCCGGTTTATCCAACGGCTTCACTGGAGGCAGGCATGGCCTCTAGAACTACAGGTGTACCCTGTTTGGTGCCGGCTCTGCGTAATGAGCGTTTGCCCAAGGATTTCAATGGACCTCGAAAGGGGCCTAACTACACAGCCGACTTACCCCCTGAGGCATGGATTGAGAGTTATGAGATGGCCATGGAACTATTGGAAGTCAGTGATGCCGCATGTGCTAAGTACTTCACCATGATGCTGGATGGAACAGCCCGTACTTGGTTAAAAGGGCTGCCAGCTAATTCCATCGGGTCATGGGCTGAGCTAAAGGCCTGGTTTATTCAAAACTTTAAAGACACATGCAAACATCCCATGTTGATTGTGGACTTAGCTGCTTGCGCGAAAGAGGAGGGTGAATCAACGACCCATTGGGTGCACCGGGTCAAAGCTATCATACACTCATCCGATAACATGAATGCCAACTCTGCAGTCTTAATGTTGGAGAAAAATTGTTGTTTTTTGCCTCTTAAGCAGAAGCTGGGGCGACTCAAGAGAGATTGCAATGATATGGGGGTAGCTGATGGCGGCTCTAATCAAATATGCCGACTCTGATAGTACCAAGGACCCCGAGTCTGATGATGACAAACCGGGAAAGGGAAAGAAGAATGGCAATGCCAAGGGTCCACAGCATAACCCGGCGAATCAGGGGGGCAACGGTAAGCGCAAGGCTGATGGTAACTCAGAGTTTGTGGCTAACACCAATGTACATGGCAATAATCAGCATCGTAAGGGGAGGCCTCCTCCTCGGACCGGTGGATTAGGTCCTAATCTTGAGCAGTTGCTGAATGAGCCTTGTTCAAAGGATGGCACACAAGAGAAGCCAGCTACTCATCTTTGGAAAGATTTTCAATTATGAGGGCTTTCAAAACTTATAATTCATTTCACAACAACCATGGGTCGGGCGGCGACTCAGGTTCCGGTGGAGGCGGTTCTCATGGCCCGGGCTACGGGGGTGGCGGTTCTAGTTCCGGCTTCCAGGGCCACCAACACCATCAAGGTAATCAGGGTGGTTATAATCAAGGTAATTAGGGTGGTCATAATCAAGGTAATCAGGGTGGTTACAATCAACAATTCGGCCAGGGGGTCAGCAGCAGTAGCAATCTGGATATCAAAGTCATCCAAAGCAGTTGAATAGTGGGCAGTATCATGTTTTCACCACAAGTTTGTGCAAGCGGGACCAGAAGCTTCATAAGAGGGCTGTGAATGCCGTTGAGCCGATAGTTCCCCAGTACATGCGATGGTCTGAGCAGCCCATTATGTGGAGTCGAGCGGATCACCCGCCCCGACTCGATAACCCGGGTCACTTGGCTTTGGTGGTGGGGCCACAAGTTGGTGGATACAAGTTCACTAAGTGGTGCCCGGTAAGCCGGCGTACCCCGTAGGCAAGGTTGAGCTGGAAGTGGCCTTTGGAGATGAGCACGATTCCAGGGCTGAAAAGTTAACCTTTGAAGTGGTCAAGATCAGGAGCCCGTACCACGCTCTATCTGGACGGCCGGCTTATGCCAAATTCATGGCACGACCATGTTATGTTTATTTATAGCTCAAGGTGTCGGGTTACAAGGGGACCATCAAAGTGCATGGAAGCCGGAAGATAGCTCTGGAGTGTGAAGAAGGTGATGCTGCTTATGCTGAGTCTGTCTATGCGGCAGAGGAATTGAAATTTTACAAGGATAATGTTGACCCACCGGATATGACATCTTTGAAAAAGCCAACTACAGAGCATGATCCGGTCTTGAAGTTTAAGTCAACTGATGATACTAGGCTAGTTGACTTTGTTCCTGGCAATTCATCCAAGCAGTTTAGTATCAGTGGTAATCTGGATCCTAAATAGGAAAGCGCACTCATCGAGTTCATCCGTGAGAATCGGGACATCTTTGCATGAAAACCTTCTGACATGCCGGGTGTACCGAGGGAACTCGTTGAGAACACTCTCAATATTGATTCAAAATTTAAGCCGGTCAAGCAATTCCTTTGTCGCTTCAATGAGGAGAGGCGTAAGGCCATTGGTGAAGAGGTGGCCCGGCTCTTAGCAGCTGGGTTCATTATTGAAGTCTTTCATCCTGAGTGGTTGGCTAATCTGGTGCTGGTGCTTAAGAAGAATGACACTTGGCGTATGTGTGTGGATTACACAGACTTAAACAAGGCTTGTCTAGCTGATCCTTTTGCTCTCCCTCGTATTAATCAAATCATTGATGCTACAACGAGTTGTGAGCGTTTGAGTTTTTTGGATGCTTACTCTGGTTATCATCAGATCAAGATGGTAGTTAAGGACCAGGAGAAGACCGTTTTTATTGCTCCCTTTGGAGCCTTCTGCTATGTGTCTATGCCTTTTAGGCTCAAGAGTGCCCAGGTGACTTACCAGCGATGTGTGCAGAATTGTCTTCACAGTCAGATTGTGTGCAATGTTCATGCTTATGTGGATGATATTGTGGTGAAATCCAGAGAGAAGGAAACTTTGTAGACGATTTGAAGGAGACCTTTGAGAATCTCTAGGTCTATAATATGATGCTTAACCCGGCTAAGTGCGTCTTTGGTGTGCCAGTAGGCAAGCTTTTGGGGTTTCTAGTTTCTAACAGAGGCATTGAGGCTAACCGGAGAAGATCAAGGCCATTACCTCCCTAGCAAAGCTGGCGTATATCAATGATGTTCAGTGTCTGGCGGGTCGTATTGCTGCCTTAAGCCGGTTCATAAGCCGGTTGGGTGAGAAGGCCATACCACTATATCAGATGATGAAGAAAACATATGACTTTGTTTGGAGTGATGCAGCTAACGACGCATTTGAAGCTCTGAAAAAATAGCTCGCTGAGCCGCCAGTCCTTGCTGCTCCCATTGACCAGGAACCGTTATTACTATATGTGGCTGCTAACGCCCGACTGTCAGTGTAGCTATTGTGGTAGAACGGAAGGAGGCAGGAAAGGAGTATCTGGTTCAACGGCCGGTTTATTATATCAGTGAAGTGCTTATTGAGTCCAAGCAGAGATATCCACATTGGCAGAAGCTCGTTTATGGGGTGTTCATGGCCAGCCGGAAGCTTAAGCAATATTTTTTGGGCCATCCCATCACTGTGGTCAGTTCTGCTCCCTTAGGGGATATCATTCAAAATAGAGAAGCCACAGGGCGGGTAGCCAAGTGGGCCATTGAGCTTGGACCTCATGGTTTGAAATATATGCCTCACACTACTATCAAGTCTCAAGCACTTGTGGATTTCATCAACGACTGGACAGAGCTGCAGATGCCTGAAGAAAAGCCAAATAACACATATTGGACTATTCACTTTGATGGATCCAGGCAATTGGAAGGATCAGGGGCTGGAGTTGTCCTAGCTTCCCCTCTGTCGGATTTCGGGATCCGGCAACCCTTGAGAGGTTCGAACTCTGGGGTGCGTGCGGAGATCTCAACCTGCCCAGCCCGCCTACTCGCGATCCTCCCTAGCCTAACACGTCGAGCTTAAAGAGACACAAAGACACAGAGATTTATACTGGTTCGGGCCACCGTTGTGGTGTAATACCCTAATCCAGTGTGGTGTGGTGGATTGCCTCGAAGGGCTATGGATGAGCAAGTGCAGTGGATGAACAAGCCTCCGGAGGAGAGGTGTTCTTGAGCTGGTGTGGTGCTCTACTTGTTCTAATTTTGGTCCCCTTCCCTCAGTGGTGGCTAGTCCTATTTATAGCGGCCTTGCTCCTCTTCCCAAATATGAGTGGGATGGGATTCCACAACGGCGGGATTTGAAAGGGGACAAGTAGTACAGTCTATCCTGACAAAAGTAGTCTTCTCCTGCGAAAAGCCTCTGGTTGTGACGCTGTGGTGGGCTCGTTGATGACCTCAGTCCTGCCGTCCTGGCGGTCTTGGTCTCGTTGCACCAGAATGGCAACCTTTGGCTGATTCCTCGGGACTCCGCGCTTGTGGCTTGCCTCCCTTGCACCGAAGAGGAAACCTATGCGCTGCGCCCGCCTGGCGCCCGCCTGGCCTTGGTTGTCATGGCTCACGTCAGCTGAGCCTCGTGAGGTAGCTTGCATAGAACTCTCCGCCCCTCAGGAGCCCTCCCAGGAGGCCGCTTCCTTCGGGGGTCTTGGCGTTGTCCGCCTCACGAGTCTTGACCCCTCGCGAGGGTCTTGTGGTGTTGGTGTTGATGTCGGGCCATACCAGACCATTGATGGAGCCACGGGTGGGCCGCAGGCAGGCAGGGCTGGATACCCCCAAATCCAGGATGCCGACAATAGCCCCCGGGCTCAAGGCGCGCTCGGACTTGGTCTCCAGGCGAAGCCAAAGGGAAAGTGCGGAGCATCACGGGCCCTAACCGCCTACAACCTTGATGATGCATGGTGATTGATGGGATGTGGGTGACTCCGCTTCCCCATGCTACCTCAGCAACTACTCGACTTGACAACTGCATGCTGTATGCAGAGAGGATCATCATTACTAGAAATCATGGGAGGCCGACGATTTACCTTCTCCTGGCTATAAATGTGCGAGCGGGTGGAGCCCTTGCCCATCTGTTCTTCGTCTTGCTCCCGCCTGCTACTTCTCCTCTCCGTCTTGCTCCCATGGCGTCACTGAAGAGGTTTTCAGCGGCCGAGAAGGGAAGAACCTCCAAGGAGGGGCTAGCCTCTCCTCCTCCCAAGAGGGGCCGTGGCCGTCCCCGCAAGCACCTTGTGGTCCCTCCGGCAGCATCCAGGGGGCGCGGGCACACGCTCCCCAGAGACAGCGTTGCTCTAGGCGCCCGCCATGGCACCTCTTCCCGCGGCGAGGGCCACCGGCCTCGGAGCAGCCCCCATGACGAAGGGAGGCGCGTCGTGATCGTGCGCCCGCCTCGGCCATGCTTTTCCTCGCTAGACGTGCTCCCTGAGTTTGTGGTGTGGTAGGAAAGCCCGGCTCGCATCTTGCTCTGGCTCCCACACTTCTTCTCCGGCGAGCTTCCTTCTTCAGGGCTTGCTAGCCTCTGGCTGCAGGTTGACGGGTGCTGCAGCAGAGCTTCGTGGGTTGGTACCGAGGTCTCCGCCTCTGGCTGCATGGTGCTGACCCACGGCTGGCAGACCTTCGCCCGCGCGCGTGGCCTGGACGGAAGGTGCACCCTCCACTTCAAGTATGATGGCCTGGTGACCCTCTATGTGAGGGTGTTCAGGGGGGACAACCACCACGTGGGGTGCTGCCCGGAGGACAACAACGACGATGATGGTGGCGACAGCGAGCTTGGCCTTGGCGACGCACGCTCCTCCTCCCATGATGGCAGCTCTTCCTCGGACAAGAGCTCGAGCAGCGGTGGCTACGACCGGCCTCCACGTCGTCGTGCTCGTGTCGAGGACGTCGGTTGCTCGTCCCGCTGCAGCGCTCTAGTGAAGCCGGAGAGGAGCCCAGCGTAAAGCTGGGGGCCGGCGAACTTGGACTCAAGGCCGGTGGCCCTAGATCACCTACGGAAGAACTGGTGGAGTGCCGGCCCCCCTTGAGGCGCTGCTTGAGGATGCAGCGCTGGTGCCAAGCTCGTACGCCTTCGGCCCCTCTTTGTTTAGCTTTTCCTTTCTCCTGTAATTCGAAAAAAGAAGATGGTGTACCCCGCTGGGGCGTGTAATGAACCATGGCAGTTATGCCCTTATGCTTATGCTTGCGGTCTTAATGCTGTGTTGTAATGTTTGTGCTCTGGGTAGGCAGGGGTAAGATGACTTAGCTTGGTATGTACGTAGTAGTTAGCCACCTCGCGAGGCTAGGCCTCAGGTACTCGACGGAGCCCCTTGCCATAGGGTCGTGATGCCTCGAGGACTACTGCGGAGCTGCTGCAGGGCTGCTCTTGAAGAAAAAGAAAAACTGTCAAGCGGCTCACATCCTCTTTACGTGAGCCCCCTGCCGTAGATTAGCTCGGACCTAACGCACAATGTCGTGCTTCCCGGGGGGCACGAACATGAGGGGTGATAGTGCCCGCGGATCTGATCGAGGGCTTCTTGCGAGGATGAAGCCGAAACACCAGGGTTTGGCGTGGTGCGTGCGCGCAAAGGCAAGCCCTGGGCACACAAAACTACCTAGCCCCACGTGCGAGGAGCGCAAGGAGAAGTGGCGGGCAACTGCCGCCTCTCTCACGTCCTTAGATCAAAAACAACTTAAGAGAAGGAGATAACTTCGAGGAACCAGTGTTCGAGAATACCAAATCCATTGAAAGATTACTAGAAAACTACAAGCAACTCCAGAAAGCAAATGAATGACCGCGACCGGCACCTAATCTAGTCTTCTCACCAGCGTGGAGCTAAGTGCTGCCACTAGGACGTGGGAGGGAGCCCCCGTGAGGCCCCGGGGCGGCTCTCAGGAGACTCCGGGGCATGTACAGCCCCACTCATTATTACGTGAGAGTGTCACGAGCGAAGACCTTCATAGGCCGGAGCCTTGCTTCACAGGGCGGAGCCTTTCTTCAGGGGTAGAACTTCCGGAGGTGCTGGATGTTCCAGGCGTTCTGGATGGGGACCCCGTCCTGTGTCTCCAGGCGCGCGGCGCCAATCTTAGATACACGGGCAATCCAAAACGGGCCCTCCCACATGGGAGAGAGCTTATGTAGCCCCTTCCTAGAGAGCACCCGCCTCAGGACGAGGTTGCCCACCTCTAACGTCCTGGAGCGGACACTGCGGCAGTGGTACCGCCGCAGCGCCTACTGGTACATCGCTGCTCGGAGCGAGGCTTGACGGAGACATTACTCCCCTAGTATGAGATCCATCCTCCGCATGACGTCCTGCTGCGTCTCATCGAATGCTAGGACCCGCGTGGAGCGATGCTTGACCTCGTGAGGGAGAACTACTTCTGCTTCGTAGATGAGGAAGAATGGCGTTTCTCCTATTGGCTTGGTCGCGGTGGTGCAGATGGATCACAGCACGGACTGCAGCTCGTCGATCCAGCCCCTTGATGACTCACAAGTGTAGGGGATCTATCGTAGTCCTTTTTATAAGTAAGAGTGTCGAACCCAACAAGGAGCAGAAGGAAATGATAAGCGGTTTTTAGTAAGGTTTTCTCTGCAAGCACTGAAATTGTAAGTAATAGATAGTTTTGTGATAAGATAAATTGTAAAGAGTAACAAGCAATGAAAGTAAATAAGGTGCAGCAAGGTGGCCCAATCCCTTTTGTAGCAAAGGACAAGCCTGGAAAATTTCTTATAATGAGAAAAGCGCTCCCGAGGACACATGGGAATTATCATCAAGCTAGTTTCATCACGCTTATATGATTCGCGTTCGGTACTTTGATAATTTGATATGTGAGTGGACCGGTGCTTGGGTGCTGCCCTTACTTGGACAAGCATCCCACTTATGATTAACCCCTATTGCAAGCATCCACAACTACAACAAAAGTATTAAGGTAAACCTAACCATAGCATGAAACATATGGATCCAAATCAGCCCCTTACGAAGCAATGCATAAACTAGGGTTTAAGCTTCTATCACTCTAGCAACCCATCATCTACTTATTACTTCCCAATGCCTTCCTCTAGGCCCAAATAATGGTGAAGTGTCATGTAGTCGACGTTCACATAACACCACTAGAGGAAAGACAACATACATCTTATCAAAATATCGAACGAATATCAAATTCACATGACTACTAATAGCAAGACTTCACCCATGTCCTCAGGAACAAACGTAACTACTCACAAAGCATATTAATGTTCATAATCAGAGGTGTAATAATATGCATTAAGGATCTGAACATATAATCTTCCACCAAGTAAACCAATAAGCATCAACTACAAGGAGTAATCAACACTACTAGCAACCCACAGGTACCAATTTGTGGTTTTGGATACAAGAGATGAACTAGGGTTTGAGAGGAGATGGTGCTGGTGAAGATGTTGATGGAGATTGACCGTCTCCCGATGGGAGGATCGTTGGTGATGACGATGGTGATGATTTCCCCCTCCCGGAGGGAAGTGTCCTCGGCAGAACAGCTCTGCCAGAGCTCTAGATTGGTTCCGCCAAGGTTCCGTCTCGTGGCGGCGGAGTTTCGTCCCGTAAGATTGCCCACAATTTTTTCCAGGGTAAAATCCTCCTTATAGCAGAAGATGGACACCGGGGGGCCACCAGGGGGCCTAGGAGACAGGGGGCGCGCCCAGTAGGGGTGTGCGCGCCCCCACCCTCCTGGACAGGGTGTGGGCCCCCTAAGGTGTTTCTTCTGCTCAATAATTCTTATTAAATCCAAAATTAAGTTTCATGGAGTTTCAGGTCTTTTGGAGCAGTGTAGAATAGGTTTCCAATGTTTGCTCCTTTTCCAGCCAGAATTCCAGCTGCTGGCATTCCCCCCTCTTCATGGTGAACCTTATAAAATAAGAGAGAATAGCCATAAGTATTGATATATAATGTGTAATAACAGCCCATAATACAATAAATATTGATATAAAAGCATGATGCAAAATGGATGTATCAACTCCCCCAAGCTTAGACCTTGCTTGTCCTCAAGCGGAAGCCGAAATCGAAAAATATGTCCACATGTTTAGAGATAGAGGTGTCGATAAAAATAAAATACGGACATGAGGGCATCATGATCATTCTTATAACAGCAACATAATTATATTTTGTCATATGATTCTTATGCTCAAGTAACAATCAATTCACAATGTCAAGTATGGTTCAGAAACTTCATTGAAAGCTAACAAACTATAATCTCAGTCACTGAAGCAATTGCAATTTATCGTAACATCACAAAGAGTCAATAATAGAGCTTTTCAGCAAGTCCACATACTCAACTATCATATAGTCTTCTACAATTGCTAACACTCATGCAATACTTGTGGTTATGGAGTTTCAGCCGGACACTGAGAAAGATAGGGGCTTATTGTGTTGCCTCCCAACATATTCACCTTTAGGTGATGTCAACAATAACACTCCATGCCAACGAACATCCAATTGGATATATACATCATGATCTTTCAAACACGAGGAGCTTGCCAAAGGATAAAATGAAAAAGGGAAAGGTGAAGATCACCTTGACTCAAGCATAAAGTAAAAACATAAAGTAAAAAGATAGGCCCTTCGTAGAGGGAAGCAGAGATTGTCATGCGCTTTTAGGGTTGGATACACAAAATCTTAATGCGAAAGAACGTCGCTTTATATTGCCACTTGTGTATGGACCTCTATTATGCAGTCCGTCACTTTTATTGCTTCCATAACAAGATCGTATAAAGCTTATTTTCTCCGCACTAATAAGTCATGCATATTTAGAGAGCATTTTTTATTGCTTGCACCGATGACAACTTACTTGAAGGATCTTACTCAATCCATAGGTAGATATGGTGGACTCTCATGACAAAACTGGGTTTAAGGGTATTTGGATGCACAAGTAGTATCTCTACTTGGTGCTAGGAATTTGGCTAGCATGAGGGGGAAAGGCAAGCTCAACATGTTTGGAAGGTCAATGACAATATACTTTAACTAAGATGTGAGAAAACATAAACCATTACGTTGTCTTCCTTGTCCAACGTCGACTCTTTTAGCATGTCATACTTAATGAGTGCTCATAATCATAAAAGATGTCCAAGATAGTGTATTTATATGTGAAACCTCTCTTTCCTTATTACTTCCTATTAATTGGAACGATGACCAAAACTATGTTTATCAACTCTCAACAACTTTTAAGTCTCATACTTTCTATGTGTGAAGTTATTACTATCCATAAGATCAACATGAACTCTTTTATTCTTTTTATTCTTTCTATTTTTCTCAAGATCATATCAAGAAAGCAAAGCCCTTGACTCAACACTAATCTTTATTATAGATAGCTCACAGACTCGATTACATAAAGAGATCACAAAGCAAAACTCGAAGCTACTTGATATCAAAACTTCAATCTACTAGATCAAGATACTACTAAAAGAATCGAACTAAATAAAATGATAAAGATAGGAGTGTGATGGTGATACGATACCGGGGCACCTCCCCCAAGCTTGGCAGTTGCCAAGGGGAGTGCCCATACCCATGTGATTATGTCCTCGGAGGTGATGGAGGTGATTATGAGGGTGACTTCTTCCTCAATTTACACTTGAGTATAATGTTTTGCTCTTTTAGGTCTTTGATCTCCCGCTCAAGACTTAATACTCTTTTGCATAGTTCTTGCTTATTTTCCTGTAAGAGACGAAAAGGGATAAACTCGATCTTTGGCTTCTTCGCTCTATCAGGTAGACTTGACTTTTTAAACTCCACATGCATATCCCCCGATTGAGGTAATGGAACTTCATCTTCGTCTGAGCTTGTTTCCTCCTTTCCCTTAGGCTCATAGTCTTCTTCTTCCTTCGTGGTCTAGCCACTATGGTCCAAGTCCCTGTAGACCTTAGGGTCTGCAAGGTAATCAGCCACATAGCTTTCTCCATCCGAATCTTGAGATGACATGTTGCTTAAACCTGTGGCAGAAACAACTCGAAACAAAAACAGAGGATATTTGCGTGATACGGTGGTCAAAACTTTCGAGAGTTTATATAATGAATTTTTACCGACCAAAATACGTAACGTGCAAGAAAACAGAATCCGAAAGGCACACGAGGTGTCTACGAGATAGGGGGGCGCGCCCAATAAGGGTGGGCGTGCCCTCCACTCTCGTGGAGGCCTCGTGTCCTTCCTGGACTACTTCTTTCTTCCTAAAATTCTTAAATATTCCAAAACTGGTAAAAATTGCCTTTAGAATTGTTTTGGAGTCATGTTTACTTACCGTACCACATACCTATTCCTTTTTGGAGTATCGAACGTTCTGGAAAGTGTCCCTTATGTATTCCTCTGGGGTTACGGTTTCAATAATATTAGTTTCAACATTGACAGGATTACCTGAAATATAATGTTTAATTCTTTGGCCGTTCACCACCCTCGGACTTGTGCCTTCGAAGTTGTTGATTTTTATGGCACCGGAATGATAGACCTCCTCGATAACGTAAGGACCTTCCCATTTAGAGAGAAGTTTTCCTGCAAAAAATCTTAAACGAGAGTTGAATAATAACACATAATCACCTACGTTAAACTCATGCTTTTGTATCCTTTTGTCATGCCAGCGTTTGACTTTTTCTTTGAATAGCTTGACATTCTCATAGGCTTGGGTTCTCCATTCATCAAGTGAGCTAATATCAAAAAACCTATTCTCACCGGCAAGTTTAAAGTCATAGTTGAGCTCTTTAATAGCCCAATATGCTTTATGTTCAAGTTCTAGAGGTAAATGAAAAGCTTTTCCATAAACCATATTATACGGAGACATACCCATAGGATTTTTATATGCAGTTCTATAGGCCCATAATGCATCATCAAGTTTTTTGGACCAATTCTTTCTAGATCTATTAACAGTCTTTTGCAAAATTAATTTGAGCTTTCTATTACTCAACTCTACCTAACCACTAGACTGCGGATGATAAGGAGATGCGATTCTATGATTAACATCGTACTTAGCAAGCATCTTACAGAAAGCACCATGAATAAAATGTGAACCACCATCAGTCATAAGATATCCAGGGACTCCAAACCTCGAAAAAACAACTTCTTTAAGCATTTTAATAGAAGTGTTATGATCAACACTACTAGTTGGAATAGCTTCTACCCACTTAGTAACATAATCAACAACAACTAAAATATGTGTATATCCATTAGAGGCAGGAAAAGGTGCCATGTAATCAAAGCCCCAAACATCAAACGGTTCAATAACAAGAGAATAATTCATAGGCATTTCTTGACGTCTACTAATATTACTAATTCTTTGACATTCATCACAAGACAAGACAAACATACGAGCATCTTTGAAGAGAGTAGGCCAATAAAAACCACATTGCAATACCTAGTGTGCAGTTCTATCTCCAGCGTGGTGTCCTCCATATGATTCGGAGTGACACTTGCATAGGATCTGTTCCTGTTCATGCTCAGGTACACAACGTCTAATAACACCATCTACTACTTTATAAAGGTGTGGGTCATCCCAGAAGTAATGTCTTAAATCATAAAAGAGCTTTTTCTTTTGCTGGTATGTGAAACTAGGTGGTATAAATTTAGCAACAATGTAATTAGCATAATCAGCATATCAAGGAGCAGTATGAGAAAAATTAACGACCGCTAATTGTTCATCAGGAAAGCTATCATCAATAGGCAGTGGGTCATCAAGAACATTCCCTAACCTAGACAAGTTGTCTGCAACGGGGTTCTCAACTCCCTTTCTATCAATAATATGCAAGTCAAATTCTTGGAGCAAGAGAACCCATCTAATGAGTCTAGGCTTAGCATCTTTCTTTTCCATAAGATATTTAATAGCAGCATGATCAGTGTGAATAGTAACTTTGAAATCAACAATATAAGGTCTAAACTTATCACATGCAAACACAACTGCTAAGAATTCTTTTTCAGTAGTAGCATAATTTCTCTGGGCAGTATCAAGAGTCTTACTAGCATACTGGATAACATTTAATTTCATATCAACTCTTTTTCCTAGAACAACACCTACAACATAATCACTAGCATCACACATTATTTCAAAAGGTAAATTACAATCAGGTGGCTGAACAATAGGTGCAATGATCAAAGCTTTCTTAAGTATTTCAAATGCTTCTACACAATCATCATCAAAGACAAAAGGAATATCTTTTTGAAATAAGTTAGTCAGAGGCCTAGAGATTTTAGGAAAGTCATTAATGAACCTCCTATAAAAACCGGCATGACCAAGGAAACTTCTTATACCTTTTATGTCCTTGGGACATGGCATCTTTTCAATAGCATCAACTTTAGCTTTATCAACTTCAATACCTCTCTCGGAGATCTTGTGCCCCAAGACAATGCCTTCATTAACCATAAAGTGGCACTTTTCCCAATTCAAGACAAGATTAGTGTCTTCACATCTCTGCAAAACTCAATCAAGGTTGCTCAAGCAATCATCAAAAGAGGATCCATAAACGGAGAAGTCATCCATGAATACCTCCCAAATCTTTTCACAAAAGTCAGAGAATATATCCATCATACATCTTTGAAAGGTAGCAGGTGCATTACATAAACCAAAAGGCATATGTCTATAAGCAAAAGTACCGAAAGGGCAAGTAAAAGTAGTTTTTGATTGATCCTTCGCTGACGCATGTATTTGAGAGAAACCAGAATAACCATCTAGAAAGCAAAAATGTGTATGTTTGGATAGTATTTCTAGCATTTGATCAATAAAAGGTAAAGGGTAATGATCTTTCTTAGTGGCTTTATTTAATTTATGGAAATCAATTACCATCCTATAACCTGTAATAATTCTTTGCGGGATCAATTCATCTTTATCATTAGGAACGACAGTAATACCTCCCTTTTTAGGAACACAATGGACAGGGCTTACCCAATCACTATCAGCAATGGGATAAATTATACCTGCCTCAAGGAGCTTTAGTATCTCCTTTCTTACCACTTCTTTCATCTTGGGACTCAGTCGTTGTTGATGATCTCTAACTGGTTTGGCATCATCCTCCAAACTAATTTTGTGTTGACATAACGTGGGACTAATGCCCTTAAGATCATCCAGAGTATATCCAATAGCAGCACGGTGCTTCTTCAGAGTTTTCAATAATCTTTCCTCTTCCTGCTCTGAAAGGTTAGCACTAATAATAATAGGATATATCTTCTTTTCATCATGATAATCATATTTAAGATTATCAAGTAATGGTTTTAGCTCAAACACGGGATCACCCTTAGGTGGAGGAGGATCCCCTAGAATTTCAACATGTAAGTTATGTTTCAGAATAGGTTCCTGTTTAAGGAACACTTCATCTATTTCCCTTCTTTCTTTCATAAACATATCATTTTCATGGTCTAACAAATATTGTTCTAACGGATCAGTAGGAGGCACGGCAATAGAAGCAAGACCAACTATTTCATCTTTACTAGATAATTCTCTATCATGAGGTTGTCTATGAAATTTAGCAAAATTAAACTCATGAGTCATATCATCCAAGCCAATCGTAACAACATCCTTTTCGCAATCAATCTTAGCTTTAACAGTGTACAAGAAGGGTCTACCAAATATAATGGGACAAAAGTTATCTTGCGGGGAACTAAGAACAAGAAAATCAGTAGGGTATTTAACTTTCCCACACAAGACTTCAACATCTCTAACAATCCCAGTTGGTGAAATAGTATCTCTATTGGCAAGTTTGATAGTCACATCAATACCTTCCAATTCAACAGGTGCAATATCATGCATAATTTCTTTATATAAGTCATAGGGTATTGCACTAGCACTAGCACCCATATCACATAAACCATGATAACAATGATCTCCTATTTTAATAGAAATAATAGGCATGCCTACAACGGGTCTATGTATCTTAGCATCTGGTTTAACAATATTAGCAGTTTCACCACAGAAATAAATAACATGCCCATCTATATCATCATCCAAGAGATCTTTAACCATAGCAATACTAGGTTCAACTTTAATTTGCTCAGGAGGTGTATAAGTTCTAGTATTACTCTTATGAACAACAGTTGAAGCTTTAGCATGATCCTTTATCCTAACAGGAAAATGTGGTTTCTCAACATAAGTAGTAGGAACAATAGGATCAATATAGGTAATAGTCTTTTCTTAAATTGTAATAGGTGCAACTACTTTTACTTCAATGGGAGGATTATATTTAAACCACTTCTCCTTAGGGAGGTCAACGTGAGTAGCAAAAGATTCAGAGAAAGAAGCTACTATCTCAGAGTTAAGTCCATATTTAGCGCTAAATCCACGAAAAACATCGGTATCCATAAAAGATTTAACACAATCAAACTTAGGTGTCATACCTGACTCCTTACCATCGTCAAAACCCCAATCTTCATAGTTGCGTTTAACTCTTTCGAATAAGTCCCATTTGAATTCAATAGTCTTCAGCATATAAGAACCAGCACAGGAAGTATCGAGCATGGTGCGATCATTGAGAGAAAGCCGAGCATAAAAAATTTGAATAATAATTTCTCTGGAGAGCTCATGATTGGGGCATGAATATAACATTGACTTAAGCCTCCCCAAAGCTTGAGCGATGCTTTCTCCTTCGCGAGACCAGGAATTATATATGTAATTACGATCACGATGAACAAGATGCATAGGATAGAACTTCTGGTGAAATTCCAACTTCAATCATTTATAATTCCAAGATCCCATATCATCACATAGCCTATACCATGTCAATGCATCTCCCTTCAAAGATAAAGGGAAGACCTTCCTTTTGACAACATCATCAGGGATACCTACAAGCTTAAATTATCCACAAACATCATCCACAAAGATAAGGTGTAAATCGGGATGCAATGTTCCATATCCTGCAAATGGATTCGCTAGCAGTTTCTCTATCATACCCGAAGGAATTTCAAAGTGAACATTTCCTGTAGGTTCAGTAGGTTGAGGAGCAACTCTTTGCTCTACTGGTCGGGGAGAAGATGCCCCGAACAAGCCCCTCATAGGACTAGTTTCCATAGTAACAAGTAACAGAAAATTTCAGCACACTATATAAATGTTTCCTTACAAAGTTCCACTCACCAAAAGCGCTACACTCCCCGGCAACGCGCCAGAAAAGAGTTTTGATGACCCACAAGTGTAGGGGATTGTCGGCATTCTGGGAACGGGGGTACCTAGACTTGCCTGCCTGCGGCCTGCAGCGTGGCTCAAGGAATGGCCCAGTACGGCCCATCTTCGTCAACACAACCTCAAGACCCTTGCGAGGGGCCAAGCCTCGCGGGGCGGACGACAGGAAGCTTCCTCGGGCGCAGCCTCGTCAGGATGGCTCGCGAGGAGGCGGAGAGATCAAGGCAGGGTACCTCTCGAGGTGCCCGTGACGCAAGCCATGACGACCGAAGCCAGGCGGGCGCCAGGCGGGCGCCGGCCTGGGCAGTGTCCTTGTTTCCCCTTTGGCGCAAAGGGGGCAAGCACAGGCCAAGGCATCAGGCAAAGGTTACCATTTCGGTGCAACAAGACCAAGACCAGCAGGACGGCAGGATGGAGGTCATCGTGGAGCCCAGGAAGGCGTCATCGTCAGAGCCTTTGGCAGGCGAGGACCAACTTTAGTCAGGATAAGTGTACTAGATGTTCCCCTTCAAAATGGCCAATTGTTGGCGCCCTTCCCGCTCAATATTTGGGAAGAGGGCCAGGGCCTCGCTCTATAAATAGGCTAGCCACCACAGTAGAAAGGGATCCGGATCCAATCCTTCCCAAGAGGCATCACCTCCGCAAGAACATCCCTCGTGAGGCTGTTCTTCCCTTGTATTGTTCATCATCAGCCCCTGAGGCAATCCACACACCACACACACTGGAGTAGGGTATTACACCACCATGGTGGCCTGAACCAGTATAAACCTTGCGTCCCTTGTGTTGTTCTTCGTGTAGCCTAGATCCTTTGCGAGGCGACGAGACGTGAGTTGGTAGAGGAGTGATCTCCGCGCGCACCCCAGAGTTCGAACCTTGAGGGTCTGCCGGAACCTGAAATCTGACATTTGGCGCGCCAGGTAGGGGTGCGCCGGAATCTTTCTTCCGCCGCCTCGCGTTCCGTCGCATCGTCATCATCATGTCCGGCGACCCGACGGGCAACCCCGACCCCTGGGCGGCCTGGCCCGCCCACACCGAGCCGCCCGCCCAGAGCGGCCTCAACCTTGTGCCTCAGGCAGCCCGCGCTCTGCAGGGCACTGTGGGCCATGGGCGACGCGGCCAGGCACCGCCTACCCTCACGCCACGGCAGGTGCGGTCAGCAGCAAGGGCTTCAAGCCACGCCGCAGCTACAGCGCCGTACACCCGACGGGAGCAGGTGAACTCAAGGGCCGTGCTCACGGTGACCCGAGAACTACTATGATGCAGGCTGCTGGAGGGCGGCCACGACGTGCTACTGGAGCGGGTGGCAGAGCTCCTGGGCTCCGCCGCCTCGGGGGCTCATCCCTTCTGCGCCCAGCTGCCACCCCAGATCCTGGGCGGACCGCACAGAGACCCCATACGCACCCGCGCAGCTCCGAGCGGATCCCAAGGCCTCCCCAGCGCTAGCCTGGCCGTCAGCGCCGGGCGACCAGTAGTACCGGCTCCGCCTCCAATCATCGAAGGGGCATTCACTACAGCCCACGTCCCCGGAGGGCCGCCACGCTACCACCCCAAGCCAGCACTTCGAGCAGGACTGCATGGCACGTGGGGCACTACGACGAGGCGTTTGGAGCGGCAGCCCTGGAAGCTTATGTGCCTCACATGGTAGATCAAGGGCGCACGCTGGAAGAAGACCATGGCTCTTTCCTTGGCCCAGGCTGGGGGGAAGAGACCCCAGAAGCTGAGCTCTTTCAGGAACCCCAGGGGAGCCTCAACGACCACGCTGGTGGCAGCAACTATCGGGTACCGCTAATTCCTCAGGAGCAAGCTTACGCTAACCATGGGTCACAGGAGGTACAGGTCGCCGTGGCAGATGGCTGCCCCAATCCAGTAGCTTCCTACCCCTTAGGAGGAGGGCACCGGGGGCTGCCGGAGAGGGGCCGAGATCCGGCCTCACCCCCGCGAGCTCGGAGCAAGGCATCCTTAGGAGGTAGGCCCTCTGTCGAGCAGGTGCCCCAAGGCCCGCCCCCGGCAGAGGACCCGTGGTCGTCGGGGGAACCGTTGGCGACCGCTCTATCCCATCGGCGGCGTCCTCGGTCTTCGGCCGTCGTCGGTGGCAATAGAGTGCGGTGCAAGGCGGGGCCCTCGTCTGGCGATATGAAGCAAGGCCGGTACCTATGAAGAAGGCCTAGTGCCTGTGAAGCTCGCCGCCCCGTGACACTCTCATGTAATAATGAGTGGGGCTGTACATGCCCCGGAGTCTCCGGAGAGCCGCCCTCGGGCCTCGGGGGCTCCCGCCCACGCCCAGTGGCAGCACTTAGCTCCGCGCTGGTAAGAAGACATCGAAGACTAGACTAGGTGCCGGACGCGGCTTTGTTGCTTTTTTTGCCTTTCTCTTGGTTGCCGAGTTCCCTCAGTTTGAATTTAAGTTGGATTTGAGCTTGAGACTTGCGTGTGTTCAGGGAAGGGGTGTTTAGTCTCGTTTGAGCAATCTCTCGTGTTCTGGTTACCGCTTTGTGTCCATTTAGCGTCAGCTGCCTCCCCTCGCGAGCCCCTCGCGAGTCGTGCCAGGCCAGGCATGTATGCAGCCCGGACTGCTGCCATTGCGCCCTCTCAGGAGGTTCTCATCACAGGATCAGTGGGTTCACTCAGGAGACACTCACTCGGGGCACTGCGGCCCCCGCAGGCTCGTTCAGGACCGCGCGGGTCGAAGGTAAACAAGTCGACTGACTCATCACGAGGCCAATTGTTCGGCATAAGCACGCACGCGACATCATGTCTACAAATACGCTAACTGCAAGGTTTTACATGAGGGGCTCCCCCTCCCAAAATGCTCGTACGACCTTCAGGGCCAAGCCCGAACTCTTTCTGCGCAGGGTAAACAACAGGAATAACACGCGATCAATCAGATAAATCTCCCAATGCATCTTCAGGGGAACCTCCGGAGTCATCACTAGCGTCGCTGGCCTCGCCATCGCCCGTGCCGTCGCCGTCATCAGCATCCGGATCGTTCACCATGCCGCCCTCATCGGCAGCCACGACCACGCCGTCGTCATCAGTGGTGAAGGCCCTAACAAGGGCGTCCACGTTGTCTTCCACCCAATGCGCCAGATCGCCCCGGATGGCCACGGGTACCGGCGCGATGGCAGCGTCAAAATCAAAGTGGGGGTCCCTGTCCTGAAGATAACTGAAGACGCGATAGAAAGCACGTCCAAGCACGGCACGGCTCCTCTCCTCCACAAGCCCGTCGGCCCTGCCCGACCGAGTCTCCAGCTGTGTCACCACGTCAGTGAAGAACCGAAGGTTGCCGGCATATTTAATCACACGGGGCTCCCCAACGGCCGCCTCGCAGATGTTGCCCAAGGCCGCGTTAGCTCTTTCCCGGAGCGCGCGAAGCATGGGTCCATGCACATGCTCCAAGGTCTGCCACTGACGTATCTTGCCCTCGTTCCACCGCGCAACGGCCTCAGCCTCATCAACCCTCTGATGAAGAAGGAGCACCTCGGTGCAGAAAGAAGCCAGCTCTGTCTGTGCTGCGCCAAGGGCGGCCCCGGAGGCGCCCGCACGCCGCGTCACTTCATCCAGCTTGGCCTTAAGGGCGGCGGTCCTGCCCTCCACTTCGGCCCTGATCAGCTCCAGTCTTCCTTCGTACTCGCGTTCAAGATTCGAGCGAGCCCCCGCCACGCGACGGTCAACCTCCTCTTGGACTCGGGCTTCCCGCGCGATGACATCATCCTCTGCCTGTGCCACCAGGCGCTCCCTCGTCTCCAACCGCTCGAGATCAAGGGTGCGCTCAGTAGCCTCCAGCGCCAGCGCCTCCTCACGTCTCTGGAGCTCTGCCTAGTCGACGGAAGCCCCCTTCAGCGACACAAGGGCCGCCTGACGCAGCTCCACTTGCTGCTCCAGGGAGTTGCTCCAGGCCTGGAGCTTCCATGCACGCTCCTCTGCAGCCTTGCATCGTCGGTCTGCCTCCCGAGCCTCCTCGACTGTCAGGACCCCGATCCTAAGTCACACCGATCTAGCATGTAACACATCATATCACTTTGCGGCCTCATGCACGGTATTCCCACGGGTGCCACCTTACCTGGCCCGGGACCGTTTGCGCCTTTTGGCTCACGTATATGATAGTGCCGCTAGCATCCATATGACAAAGAACCCGGGCTGACATGGCTAGTCGTGAACCCAAAGTGGCACTAACTTACAGGGACAGGCATACATGACCCAACAACGAACGTGTTGGTCATTAGCGAGTGAATCCAGGCTGTAGCACTGGGCTAGTAGGACTCCGGTGAACCGGGCTGTAGCGGGCTAACAGGACTCTGGAATTCATCGCGTGACATTTCCCCGAGGGGACAGACACAGGAACGAAGAAGGACACATGCCGGCCAGCCTAAGTGTTCCGGAGTAGTAGCAAGCTACCATGGCTCAGTGGAAACACTAAGAGACATTTCCCGGTAAGAGAGGCTACTAAGGATAAACAACTAGATAGTCAGATCCCACACATACCAAGCATTTCAATAACATACACACAATATGCTCGATATGTGCAAATACAACATGGCATCATAACATGACTCTACAACTCAAGCGTTTTATTCAATAGGCTCTGAGGAGCGAGATATTACAATCATGGGTCTCATGACCCAACATTCAGAGCAAACAAGTCAAAGCACAAGCGGAAGCTTAACATGTCTGAGTACAAACATCTAAAAATGAAAAAGGCTGAGAAGCCTGACTATCTACCAGATCCTGCCGAGGGCACACGATCGTAGCTGAGGTAACAAGCTAAACGTCGAAGTCCACGCGGTACTACTAGCGAGACTGAAGTCTCTCTGCAAAAACATAAATTAAGCAACGTGAGTACAAATGTACCCAGCAAGACTTACATCAGATCTAACTACATATGCATCATTATCAACAAAGGGGATGGTGGGGTTTAACTGCAGCAAGCCAGCTTTGACTCGGTGGCTAACCTGAACTACGACTGCAAGTAACTCTTTTGAGGTGGCGCACACGAGTCCACATATTCACCATATCAATACACCACTATGGATCCGCTCCCGTCTCCCTACGAGAACGCCATCCATAGCACTCACGCTTATCTTGCATATTTTAGAGTATCCACTTTCACTTGTCTATGAACTGTACAGGCAACCCAGAAGTCCTTTACCGCGGACACGGCTATTCAAATAGATATTGTTAACCCTGCAGGGGTGTACTTCTTCACACACGCTCTCACCACTTACCGCCGTTTACACGACATGTACTCGGCAACCTTCAAGCGGAAGCCCAGCGAGGGTGTCGGCCACGACCTGACTAACCACACAAGTCTCTCGTCCAGGTTTATCGCCTATTCGGGTTCCATCCGCAAGGAGATCCGGCCGGGGTGTCGCTCACGGCCCCAAACGATGTGAGCAGGGTTCCCAAGCCCACCATCCGGGTGCCACTTGGTACACCGTGCCACTGTGCCTAGTCTGTCCCAAGCCCACCTGTACCGGGTGCCAC
Source organism: Triticum aestivum (assembly GCF_018294505.1). Lineage (NCBI taxonomy): Eukaryota > Viridiplantae > Streptophyta > Magnoliopsida > Poales > Poaceae > Triticum > Triticum aestivum. Next base: position 593,532,918 of record NC_057798.1, on the reverse strand, counting down.
TTGGTAGACTACTAACACTACCTACAAACACCAGAAACTAGTTGCAACTCCTGGACAGAGATCATGTTGATTAATAAGTCGAGAGAGTCAATTAAGGATCCCAATGTGTGGTAGTAGCTGTTCATGGATCACAAACACAGAACTCAGTTCCTGAGGACGGCTGCAATGAGACAACCCACCATGTACTCCTACATGGCCTCTCGCCGCTACCTTTACCAAATCGTGTTCACACACTTAGTTCACACACAGTAGGACATGTTTACACACCTCCGATTCATCCCCAATGAATCAGACCTGACACAACTCTAAGCAATAGCAGGCATGACAATAAGCATGAATGAGTAGGCACATCAGGGCTCAAACAACTCCTACTCAGGCTAGTGGGTTTCATCTATTTACTGTGGCAATGACAGGTCATGCAGAGGATAAAGGGGTTCAACTACCGCAGCAAATAATAGTTGTATCGTTGTTGTCCTAATGCAGTAAAAGAGAGTAGGAGCGAGAGAGTGGGATTTTTATCGGAATGAACAAGGGGGTTTTGCTTGCCTGGCACTTCTGAAGATAGTATAGTTCTTCATCGGTGTCATCGATCACATCATCGGTACACGTCTACTGAGAGGGGACAAACACCGGCAACAGAGAAAGAACACAATCAATGCAATGCAACAATATGATGCATGAATGTGACATGGCAATATGATGTGGTTTGAGCTAATGCAACTAGTAGCAAGTTAAATGGAGTTGGTTTGAATCCAAGATTCAAATTCAAACTCCATATGTGAGGGTTTAAATGCCATTATATGATTTGTGCTAAACAGCAGCTATAAGTTGTTCTAACATGCATAAAAATGGTACAGATGGATAGATTGGATTTTTCTGATCATTTTTCATATATAATTTGTTTCATTTGGAGTTACGATTGATTTTATATGATTTTTAGAAGTTTATACTATTTCTGAAATTTCCTAGATTATCTTTATTCCAAAAAAAGATTAATTGCGTCAGCATGACGTAGGTGTGACGTCAGCAGGTCAACTGACCCGGCCCAGGTCAAACCTGACCAATGGGGTCCACACGTCAGTGACACAAGTGACTAACAGAGTTAATTAATTCTAACTAATCAAATTAACAGCCACTGGGCCCACTGTCAGTGTCAGCAGGGGTAATTAGTCCTAAACTAATCTTGTCAGGGGCGGGGCCCACGTGTGTTGACCCCAGGGAGGTCAAACCCCAGGTCGAACAGGTCAAACCCGCCGGCGACTCGACGCCGGCGAGGCCAGACACGGTGGCGAGGCTCGGATTTGGTCCTCCATCGACCAAATCGACGGTGGAGACGCGCTACGGACTGCTGGTGAACTCGCGCATCGAGTGGTGGTGGCGGTTGGGCCTGGGGAGGCCGGAGTTGTCGCCGGCGTCGACCTTGGCGGTCGCAGGAGCTCGGGTGAGCTCGGGGTCGACGCTACGATGGCCGTGGCGATGTGCGATTATCACCTACGGCGTCTACGTGATGCGGTGAGTACGATGGGTGCATGCCTGGGACCAAATGGTCACCGGAATGTGGCCGGCGACGAGCTCGTGCGGCGGCGCGGTTCGGTCTTCAAGGGGGCGACAGCTACAGCAAGAAATCGAGGCGGGGAAGAGGGGAATTCGGTCCGTGAGCTCACCGCGGAGACGTTGGGATGGTCGGCGTGCTCGGAGGAGGCTTGGAGGTGACGGAATGGCGGTGACGATCTCGGCGGCCCGAGGAAGGGGACGGCGGAGCTGGCGGCATCCAGGGATTCTGGCGCCTTCCATCTTGGTGAGGAGGAGGAGGGGGACGAGGCGGGGCGTCTTGGCGCGTCGGTGAGGCGAGGGAAGCACGGTGGCTGTGGCAAATGGCGTCAGCGACGACGAGCTCCGCTCGGGCGCGTGCGGGGAGAGAGCAGAGGAGGGGAGAGCGTTCGAGAAAGTGAGAGGGGGCCAGGGGGGTTGCGTGGCGTCTCCAGGTGGTCGAGGAAGCGAGCAGGGAGGCAGGAGGAGGTGGAAGCAGGAGGTGGCCGCGGGTGCGCACGCAGGCGACACGCCTCTGCCTACTGGCGCGAGGAGGAAGGCGACAGGGAGGAGGCGGTGGTGGACTGGGCCGGCCAGCTACAGTGCTGGGCCGGTTGGTGGCGTCAGGTAAGTTATTCTCTCTCTCTCTCTTATTTCTGTTTTCTATTTATTCTATTTTGTTTTGATTTAGTAAAATACTAAACCATTTGATAAAATGCTGAAAATAACTATGGGCACTTGTGAAATTATTCCCAACAGCCCTCAAGCAGTTTCAGAACTATTAGAGCATTTAAAATTATTTATAGGATTTAAATGCCCTAATTCTAATACAATATGAGTTAATTCAAAAATCCAAAAATGATCTAAGAATGTATTCATCATTTTTGGCAGAGGTTTCCACCTTAACCAGAAATCATGAACTTTTCTTAGGGACATTTTGGGTTTATTGAAAAGATTTTATGGTTGACCCTATTTGATTTAATTTTGGTGCTAGGGTTTGTCAATCCCCATTTCAAGTTTAAATGCAAGTTAAACGTGATGCACACATGAAGGGCTAGCCTACTGCATACCAGAACTAGGGATGTGATAGCTCACCCCTACTAAACAAGAATCTCGTCCCGAGATTCAAGCGTAGGGTAAGATGAAGGGGAACGCAGCTAACATAATCTTCACGATTCAGGTTGCACTTGATAAGAACGTTGATTTGGTCACCATCTTTGTCTTGTCGTCTTGTTTTGAGAACTCCAGCTAACATGACAAGGGGAGAAGGAGGAGATTTTAGAAGGATCGATCTTCTCGAAGATCAAACAACTCAGGATTAACTCACGGAATGAGATAACAACATCTCTCAAACTGAGACACGAAGCACACATCTAGAGGGATGGAGTGGAACAGGTGATGAGGGTTCACTAGGTAGGCAACAATTCCACACTTAAGAAGGTGATGAACGGTTGTCAACATAGCGAGGGGTTGAGTTGCCATGATACCACAACGAGACACCTTAGGGATGGTGACTCGTAAATATATCCCCTTAAGTGGCAAAAAGAATTACCTTTGGTATAGAGATCATTGAGACTCTCTATACCAGCCTGGGGCAAATCTAGATCGATCGTTTGGAGGAGTTTGGTAGAATGGCATACCAGGATTAGAATGGATGATGTGGATTACCTTGTTGAAAACAACACAAGGGATGATTTTAGTAACTAGGAAGAAGCTCAACAGTAGAGAGTGGGTCCACTGTTTGAAAAGTTATAGCATAACCGAGGAAACTAAGAGCACTATGCAATTAATGCCGACGATAAAACCTAGCACTTGCGTGTGCTCTCAAGAACTTGAGCATTTCCATGTTCATCAAGGTTTTACCAATATCCGTGTCAAGGATCCTGGCAACACAACATACTACCATGATGAATGGTGATGGACGATGCCGATGCAAAAAGGAGATAACACTTTCTCAGAGTTCACCTTGGCGGAGCCAAGGGGCAAAATCTGGATGATCGACCGAGAGACATTTAGCACTCCGCTTCTAATGTTCTCCTTGATGTGCTAGCGTATCCCATTCATTGAAATGGTTTGGTAACTAGAGCATCAAGTAAAAGGTCGGACTTCGGGAACACAAAAATCCATAAGGAACAGCTAGGGAGTAAATCCTACGAAGTCCTTATGGGGAGGTGGCCAACTTTTTCAATCAAGATACTACAATAGTAGGTCTTCCGGCTGGGTGTGTTGGCCATGACATCCACTTTACCGGTTATCGAGGGACCAATATTATAGTTCTTGGGACACATTCCAACCATCATATCTGCCTGAGATTCAGATCTGATTGGTGTCAGGATATTCCAGACTCATCGAGTCTAGGAAGAAAAATGAAAGTTTGCAACACAAATCGACGAGATGACGTTGCGAGATTCTCGGGAAATGAACTACGATAGCAAGCTCCAAAACATGGGCTGGTTCTGCTACAAACATGTGAACACGTTGTCCCAGACAAACATTATCCCATGGTAGTCTTACAATAAAACACTACCGAGTTCCGGTGGGAAACCATCATCGAGGATATCGAAGTCCTTGCATAAGGTATACTCTTAGGAAGGAGCTTCTTCTCCTTGAACAAATCAATCAGTGGCTTGGTGTGCTAGGGACACATATAGAATGGAGGTAGCTAATCTCACAATCCAATGTATACTTCACACATGCATGACTGACTTGGGATGATTCCAAGGGAAGCAAAAACAATCTTTCTCGGATACACGGCGGCAACTTACACCAAGTGCACGTGAATTAGAGAAAGTCACATCTTTCATCCGGACATATGCTCCATGAGCGGGTCATGAAGATAATGCTTAGAAAAGTTTCCAATACTAGCTGGATGTTCAACACAATCATGGAGAGGTTAAATATGTTGCTGATGGGCTTAACAACAATTCATCCCAGTTTCCATGAAGAAGGAATTCCATAAATATGTGAACAAGTGATAGCACTGGTCAGACCCAAAAGATATAATGGTGTATGCTCGAGGAAAATCCACGAGTAAGACAACATTACGAACATCGTTGGTTCTAAATTGATTTGACGATAGCCCATACTCAAATCAAAGTTTTTATAAGACAATAGGTCCAACAACTGATCACAGGGACCAATCGATGAAGATATCATCTTTCTTCAACTAACACACCAACACTAAGATATCCCCTTGAAATGAACTAAGTTAGGTAAGCTTTTATCTTCCAACTCTCCAAGTTGTCGTTTAGCTTAACCAACTAGCTCAGGGGTATCCAACACGGATTCTTAGAGAAAGGGTGGTTTACAAGGAAACCAACATGATCACAAACTTAACATAGCGGTCAAGGGACAACCTGGTAATACTTCCGAGAAGATATTCGGGAAATCACAAACCACCGATATGTTACTAAGCTCGACAACAATCTTGCTTTTCAGGGCAAGATGATATGATCAAAAGAGCGAGGATTCGAAATAATCCTAACTCATTGATCGAGGAGTGCACCAGGAGAATGGACTAGGTAGCACGATCAATCTTAGAATTATGATTCCATAACCAACACACTAAGAATGAGATTGTTGTCCATTATCTACCAAGCAACACGGTTGCTAAGAGTATAGATTTCACACATCACGATTCACTTGTCGGCACTCCAGTTACATTAACATGGAACCGAGAAATGAAAATGACGGCGAGAAGTATCACTGCGTCAAGAATTCATAAGAGGTGGTGCAATTCTCATGACAATCCTGACATAAAGAAGGTGATACTTCAAGGTAGAGCAGACCAGAAGCTGGATTGGCATTTTGATCTATGGAATACAACTTCTTCGACCCAATCCTGGATATGGACGAGGTACTGGAGTTTGTTTCTCCTAGTCATTCTGGAATAGAATGGCTTGACGGACCACGGGAAATAAAAGGCATCGATAAACGAATGCATAATCACCCCTGACTATCAATTGATAGACAAGGATCGGAATACAACTAAAGGGGGACAACTCAAAAGAACATATGATTTTCTGAGTTGTGGATGCATAGATTAGCACGTCGAACGAGTTCAACATATTTCTTCCGGATAACCCATGCTGAAGAGGAAGGACTAGCAGATTCACAACTATGAATGAAGGACTCATCAAGAGCACTCTGGTTGTGATCTTTTGGTTCCGCGAGGAACTTCTGCCAAAATGGTTCATAGTATTTGGACGAAGGAAATACCACGGACCTTGAGGACTAATGCAAAGGTTACTAATAACCTAAAGGAACGAGCAAACACTATCAACATGAAATAAGTAGGGTGAATCTCGGGTTCAAAACCCAGGAATAGAATACCTACTACTAAGTGGCATCGCAGGATGCTTTCGAGAATGAAGGCCAGAATCATCACACAGGGAACACAAATCATGGCTAGATTACTAGATGATCCCCTAAGACATATAAGGTCATAATAATAGCTCCGACATATATGTTAAGGCAACAGAGTACCTCAACTCACCGATTAGTGTGGTTAATCTGGCCCAAAGGACATCGGAACGGGAGGAAGGGATTTTGCAAATGCTTCAGACTACTTAGAAACCTGGGATGACTCGGACAGCATAACGGTTGTAAATGCTCAAAATGTTTGAGATATGCTACAAAAATGGTGGCATAGCCACTCAGAAGCACAATATCAAGATTTCGAGATCAACAGTTAACATACAGAGGATAGAAACTGAACTGAGGCTGAAACCCAACAATCTTACAAGTCTACAGATTAGTAACACATGATCCTGATAGAAAGAAGAGATAGCCTAGTTCCTTAACCCCGTAGGAAAGATAAGATGACTCAGATCAGAAGGGCATAAGGTATAAGGAGTAAAAAGAGCCTTACGTTCCAACCCACAATCAATTCCCTTATATAACTAAATAATTTCTAGACTCAACTTCGACCAGTTTGGCTTGGTAATCCTACAGGCAGTCAAGCTCTGATACCAAAGCTGTCAGGACCCCAATCCTAAGTCACACCGATCTAGCATGTAACACATCATATCACTTTGCGGCCTCACGCACGGTATTCCCACGGGTGCCACCTTCCCTGGCCCGGGACCGTTTGCGCCTTTTGGCTCACGTATATGATAGTGCCGCTAGCATCCATATGACAAAGAACCCGGGCTGACATGGCTAGTCGTGAACCCAAAGTGGCACTAACTTACAGGGACAGGCATACATGACCCAACAACGAACGTGTCGGTCATCAGCGAGTGAATCCAGGCTGTAGCACTGGGCTAGCAGGACTCCGGTGAACCGGGCTGTAGCAGGCTAACAGGACTCTGGAATTCATCGCGTGACATTTCCCCGAGGGGACAAACACAGGAACGAAGAAGGACACATGCCGGCCAGCCTAAGTGTTCCGGAGCAGTAGCAAGCTACCATGGCTCAGTGGAAACACTAGGAGACATTTCCCGGTAAGAGAGGCTACTAAGGATAAACAACTAGATAGTCAGATCCCACACATACCAAGCATTTCAATAACATACACACAATATGCTCGATATGTGCAAATACAACATGGCATCACAACATGACTCTACAACTCAAGCGTTTTATTCAATAGGCTCGGAGGAGCGAGATATTACAATCATGGGTCTCATGACCCAACATTCAGAGCAAACAAGTCAAAGCACAAGCGGAAGCTTAACATGTCTGAGTACAGACATCTACAAATGAAAAAGGCTGAGAAGCCTGACTATCTACCAGATCCTGCCGAGGGCACAAGATCGTAGCTGAGGTAACAAGCTAAATGTCGAAGTCCACGCGGTACTACTAGCGAGACTGAAGTCTCTCTGCAAAAACATAAATTAAGCAACGTGAGTACAAATGTACCCAGCAAGACTTACATCAGATCTAACTACATATGTATCATTATCAACAAAGGGGATGGTGGGGTTTAACTGCAACAAGCCAGCTTTGACTCGGTGGCTAACCTGAACTACGACTGCAAGTAACTCTTTTGAGGTGGCGCACACGAGTCCACATATTCACCATATCAATACACCACTATGGATCCGCTCCCGTCCCCCTACGAGAACGCCATCCATAGCACTCACGCTTATCTTGCGTATTTTAGAGTATCCACTTTCACTTGTCTATGAACTGTACAGGCAACCCAGAAGTCCTTTACCGCGGACACGGCTATTCGAATAGATATTGTTAACCGTGCAGGGGTGTACTTCTTCACACACGCTCTCACCACTTACCGCCGTTTACACGACATGTACTCGGCAACCTTCAAGCGGAAGCCCAGCGAGGGTGTCGGCCACGACCTGACTAACCACACAAGTCTCTCGTCCAGGTTTATCGCCTATTCGGGTTCCATCCGCAAGGAGATCCGGCCGGGGTGTCGCTCACGGCCCCAAACGATGTGAGCAGGGTTCCCAAGCCCACCATCCGGGTGCCACTTGGTACACCGTGCCACTGTGCCTAGTCTGTCCCAAGCCCACCTGTACCGGGTGCCACTTGGTAGACTACTAACACTACCTACAAACACCAGAAACTAGTTGCAACTCCTGGACAGAGATCATGTTGATTAATAAGTTGAGAGAGTCAATTAAGGATCCCAATGTGTGGTAGTAGCTGTTCATGGATCACAAACACAGAACTCAGTTCCTGAGGACGGCTGCAATGAGACAACCCACCATGTACTCCTACATGGCCTCTCACCGCTACCTTTACCAAATCGTGTTCACACACTTAGTTCACACACAGTAGGACATGTTTACACACCTCCGATTCATCCCCGATGAATCAGACCTGACACAACTCTAAGAAATAGCAGGCATGACAACAAGCATGAATGAGTAGGCACATCAGGGCTCAAACAACTCCTACTCATGCTAGTGGGTTTCATCTATTTACTGTGGCAATGACAGGTCATGCAAAGGATAAAGGGGTTCAACTACCGCAGCAAATAACAGTTGTATCGTTGTTGTACTAATGCAGTAAAAGAGAGTAGGAGTGAGAGAGTGGGATTTTTATCGGAATGAACAAGGGGGTTTTGCTTGCCTGGCACTTCTGAAGATAGTATAGTTCTTCATCGGTGTCATCGATCACATCGTCGGTACACGTCTACTGAGAGGGGACAAACACCGACAACAGAGAAAGAACACAATCAATGCAATGCAACAATATGATGCATGAATGTGACATGGCAATATGATGTGGTTTGAGCTAATGCAACTAGCAGCAAGTTAAATGGAGTTGGTTTGAATCCAAGATTCAAATTCAAACTCCATATGTGAGGGTTTAAATGCCATTATATGATTTGTGCTAAACAGCAGCTATAAGTTGTTCTAACATGCATAAAAATGGTACATATGGATAGATTGGATTTTTTTGATCATTTTTCATATATAATTTGTTTCATTTGGAGTTACATTTGATTTTATATGATTTTTAGAAGTTTATACTATTTTTAGAAATTTCCTGGATTATCTTTATTCCAGAAAAAGATTAATTGCGTCAGCATGACGTAGGTGTGACGTCGGCAGGTCAACTGACCCGGCCCAGGTCAAACCTGACCAATGGGGTCCACACGTCAGTGACACAAGTGACTAACAGAGTTAATTAATTCTAACTAATCAAATTAACAGCCACTGGGCCCACTGTCAGTGTCAGCAGGGGTAATTAGTCCTAAACTAATCTTGTCAGGGGCGGGGCCCACGTGTGTTGACCCCAGGGAGGTCAAACCCCGGGTCGAACAGGTCAAACCCGCCGGCGACTCGACGCCGGCGAGGCCAGACACGGTGGCGAGGCTCGGATTTGGTCCTCCGTCGACCAAATCGACGGTGGAGACGCGCTACGGACTGCTGGTGAACTCGCGCATCGAGTGGTGGTGGCAGTTGGGCCTGGGGAGGCTGGAGTTGTCGCCGGGGTCGACCTTGGCGGTCGCCGGAGCTCGGGTGATCTCGGGGTCGATGCTACGATGGCCGTGGTGATGTGCGATTATCACCTACGGCGTCTACGTGATGCGGTGAGTACGATGGGCGCATGCCTGGGACCAAATGGTCACCGGAATGTGGCCGGCGACGAGCTCGTGCGGCGGCGCGGTTTGGTCTTCAAGGGGGCGATGGCTACAGCAAGAAATCGAGGTGGGGAAGAGGGGAATTCGGTCCGTGAGCTCACCGCGGAGACGTTGGGATGGTCGGCGTGCTCGGAGGAGGCTTGGAGGTGACGGAATGGCGGTGACGATCTCGGCGGCCCGAGGAAGGGGACGGCGGAGCTGGCGGCATCCAGGGCTTCTGGCGCCTTCCATCTTGGTGAGGAGGAGGAGGGGGACGAGGCGGGGCGTCTTGGCGCGTCGGTGAGGCGAGGGAAGCACGGTGGCTGTGGCAAATGGCGTCGGCGACGACGAGCTCCGCTCAGGCGCGTGCGGGGAGAGAGCAGAGGAGGGGAGAGCGTTCGAGAAAGTGAGAGGGGGCTAGGGGGGCTGCGTGGCGTCTCCAGGTGGTCGAGGAAGCGAGCAGGGAGGCAGGAGGAGGTGGAAGCAGGAGGTGGCCGCGGGTGCGCGCGCAGGCGACACACCTCTGCCTACTAGCGCGAGGAGGAAGGCGACAGGGAGGAGGCGGTGGTGGACTGGGCCGGCCAGCTACAGTGCTGGGCCGGTTGGTGGCGTCAGGTAAGTTATTCTCTCTCTGTCTCTCTTATTTCTGTTTTCTATTTATTCTATTTTGTTTTGATTTAGTAAAATACTAAACCATTTGATAAAATGCTGAAAATAACTATGGGCACTTGTGAAATTATTCCCAACAGCCCTCAAGCAGTTTCAGAACTATTAGAGCATTTAAAATTATTTATAGGATTTAAATGAGCTAATTCAAATACAATATGAGTTAATTCAAAAATCCAAAAATGATCTAAGAATATATTCATCATTTTTGGCAGAGGTTTCCACCTTAACCAGAAATCATGAACTTTTCTTAGGGACATTTTGGGTTTATTGAAAAGATTTTATGGTTGACCCTATTTGATTTAATTTTGGTGCTAGGGTTTGTCAATCCCCATTTGAAGTTTAAATGCAAGTTAAACATGATGCACACATGAAGGGCTAGCCTACTGCATACCAGAACTAGGGATGTGACATCGACGGCTTGGGAGCAGGCCTCCCGCGAAGCCGCCAGCAACGCTTCGGCCTTCGCATTGTCAAGGTCATGCTGATGACGTGCGAGGGCGACGGCTACCTTCAGCTTGCGCCTCTCCTCAGCAAGGCGCAGGTCTTCGGCCTCAAGGCGCGCGTCCTCGCCTACAAGCTCCGCGCCGAGCTGGACTGCATCAACCGCCCTCTGAAGAAACTCTTGGCGAAGGGCGCGGCGCTCCCGAGCGCGCCCGAGCACGTCTTCCGCGTCGTCCTCCACCCCTGGCGCATGCGGAGGGCCATGAACCGGCACGCCCCCTCCGGGCAGGGGGCTGGGGGCTGGCGCCCTTGTGATGGCTGGGCACGCCCCGCCAGAAGCCTGGCCCGGAGCTGGTTCGTCCCCCAAGGAAGAATGCAAGATCGACCTCAGCCAGTCGCCGTCCACGACCATAGGAGGAGCTCGGGGCAGGCTGGCTATGCCCCACGAGAGCTCGTGAAGGAGGGGCATAAGGCATGCAGGGTCAAGATGCTCTGCTGGATGGCTCACTTCTCTGACCAGCCCCACGACAAGAGCGGGACTCGAGCTCAGGGCACTCAAAATCGGTGGAGAGGGCGAAGCTTGAGGGGATGGCTCCTCAACCGCCTCCATGAACTCGGCAGGAAGAGCCCTGCAAGGCAATGGTCAGCTGAAGCAACGGGAAAGTAAGGGACCAAGAAGGGAGAAGACTTACTCGTCAATGGCAAAGTACTTCGTGCGCTTCAATAGGCGGCAGGGGTAATCATCACCACCCAAGGCTTCCTTTCTCTTTCGAAGGGCCTTGAAGTCTACGCGGAAGCGGCCTAGGAGCTCGGTGCAAGGGTCCGCCTGCGGCATGGAGGAGGCATTAGGGTGGTCAGCGTAAGGGGAATCAGCCTGGAGGACGCCACCAGGCACCGCCTCGTGAGCCACGGCCGGGGCCTCAGAAGCCCCAGCCTCAGGAGCCGAAGGCCGCGACTCCTCGCCTGCCGCTGCCCCAGGACAGGCTTCGGGAGATGCCGCCTTTGGGGCTCCGCGCGGCGTCAGCCTCTCGACATCTCCCCCTTCGGCTCCCGGCGGTTCCCGTCTCCCTGCTTCATCACCTGAGGCGGAGCCGCTTGGGGCGAGCAGAAGGGCAATCACAACGACGGGATTCTCGCGGGGCCCCGTGAGGCCAGCCAGGCGCAGCCCCCACTTGTCAAAGATGGGCATCTACTTCACAAAGTCGGCCCTGCCCGAGCAAATATACAATAGGGCAGCCCCTTGCCGAAGGCTGCCTGGGGAAGGATCGCCAGTCAGGATCATAAGGACCTTCCTCAGCACTTCGGGCGCCAGATCTTCCTCCTGGAGCCTCATGCGGTCTTCATGCCCTGCAAAAGCCCACATACGACGGGAGTGACGCTGGAGAGGAGCAATGCGGCGCTGAAGGAACTCCTTCACCACCTTGGGCGCCATCACGTCGAGCGCCCTCAAGTTCCCGAAGCGACGCCAGACGAAGGCGAGCCGGGGGCTCGTGAGCATCTCATGGCCCCAGCCCGAGTTGGGGACAACGGGCAAGGTTGGCTCCGAGAGCAGGGGGCTGGGCACTTCGACATCCACATACAGCCACCACTCTCGGAACCCAGCCGTAGGAGGAGGAAGGCTGAAATCGATCCCCGAGGCAGCTGCCTCTGGCACAGCAAGGAAGCTCACGCACCCCAAGCATTGAGTGCGGTCGCTAAGGCGCAAAGAGAAGAAATGGCGCAGCAGGGCAACTGAAGGAGGGATGCCCACCATCGCCTCGCAAACAAAGGCGAAAACGACAAGGAGAGTAATGGATTCGGGACCCAAGTGCATCATGTGGATCTGATAATGGGAAAGTACATCATTGAAGAAATCGGAAAAGGGGGGAGCCAGACCCGCCCGTAGGGCATCGGCGAAGAATCGGACCTCAGCGACTACTCTGTCGAAGGAGGAGTGAGATGTAGGCAAAACCGTCGTCCTCCCGCACTCATTAAAGATGGTGGCGAGGGCAGAGCTGACCTTGTCCAGGGCTTCTGGATTAAGTATGATCGACAGATCAATGGCAGGAGCCGCCGACGGCGGCGAGCGGGGCGAAGGCGCGGGCTTCTTCCCCCTATCCTTCTTCATCGGTGCCATGGTGATGGGAAGGGGGAAGAGTTCGAGGTTGGATTGGAAGCAGAGGCTGGAGCTCAAGGGGGAGGAAGAACAGGAGACACGCGGACGGTGAAAAGGGGAATGACTGTGTGCAACCACGGGTCCGCCTAGCCGAGCGCGTAATGAGGGGCATGGGGAAGCAGGGACGCCCACGTCCAATCAACCGCCACGCGTCGCCCAAGGCCGCAGGCTGTTGGGGCCCGTGGCGCTTCGCACTTGCCCCTTCGCTTCTCTGCTAAGCCAAGTCCGGACACGCCTTGGGCCCGGGGACTACTGTCGGTGTTCTGGGAACGGGGGTACCCAGACTTGCCTCCCTGCGGCCTGCAGCATGGCTCAAGGAATGGCCCAGTACGACCCATCTTTATCAACACAAGCTCAAGACCCTCGCGAGGGGCCAAGCCTCGCGGGGCGGACGACAGGAAGCTTCCTCGGGCGCAGCCTCGTCAGGCTAGATCGCGAGGAGGCGGAGAGATCAAGGCGGGGTACCTCACGAGGTGCCCGTGACGCAAGCCATGATGACCGAAGCCAGGCGGGCGCCGGCCTGGGCAGTGTCCTTGTTTCCCCTTTGGCGCAAAGGGGGCAAGCACAGGCCAAGGCATCAGGCAAAGGTTACCATTTCGGTGCAACAAGACCAAGACCAGCAGAACGGCAGGATGGAGGTCATCGTGGAGCCCAGGAAGGCGGCATCGTCAGATCCTTTGGCAGGCGAGGACCAACTTTAGTCAGGATAAGTGTACTAGATGTTCCCCTTCAAAACGGCCAATTGTTGGTGCCCTTCCCGCTCAATATTTGGGAAGAGGGCCAGGGCCTCGCTCTATAAATAGGGCTAGCCACCACAGTAGAAAGGGATCCGGATCCAATCCTTCCCAAGAGGCATCACCTCCGCAAGAACATCCCTCGTGAGGCTGTTCTTCCCTTGTATTGTTCATCATCAGCCCCTGAGGCAATCCACACACCACACACACTGGAGTAGGGTATTACACCACCATGGTGGCCTGAACCAGTATAAACCTTGCGTCCCTTGTGTTGTTCTTCGTGTAGCCTAGATCCTTTGCGAGGCGACGAGACATGAGTTGGTAGAGGAGGGATCTCCGCGCGCACCCTAGAGTTCGAACCTTGACGGTCTGCCGGAACCCGAAATCCCACAGGGATCTATCGTAGTGCTTTCGATAAGTGAGAGTGTCGAACCCAACAAGGAGCAAAAGGAAATGATAAGCGGTTTTCAGTAAGCTTTTCTTTGCAAGCACTGAAATTGTAAGTAATAGATAGTTTTGTGATAAGATAAATTGTAAAGAGTAACAAACAATGAAAGGAAATTAGGTGCAGCAAGGTGGCCCAATCCTTTTGTAGCAAAGGACAAGCTTGGACAATTTCTTATAATGAGAAAAGCGCTCCCGAGGACACATGGGAATTATCATCAAGCTAGTTTCATCACGCTCATATGATTCGCGTTCAGTACTTTGATAATTTGATATGTGGGTGGACCGATGCTTGGGTACTGCCCTTACTTGGATAAGCATCCCACTTATGATTAACCCCTATTGCAAGCATCCACAACTACAACAAAAGTATTAAGGTAAACCTAACCATAGCATGAAACATATGGATCCAAATCAGCCCCTCACGAAGCAACGCATAAACTAGGGTTTAAGATTCTGTCACTCTAGCAACCCATCATCTACTTATTAGTTCCCAATGCCTTCCTCTAGGCCCAAATAATGGTGAAGTGTCATGTAGTCGACATTCACATAACACCACTATAGGAAAGACAACATACATCTTATGAAAATATCGAACGAATACCAAATTCACATGACTACTAATAGCAAGACTTCACCCATGTCCTCAGGAACAAACATAACTACTCACAAAGCATATTCATGTTCATAATCAGAGGTGTAATAATATGCATTAAGGATCTGAACATATAATATTCCACCAAGTAAACCAATAAGCATCAACTACAAGTTGTAATCAACACTACTAGCAACCCACAGGTATCAATTTGTGGTTTTGGATACAAGATTGGATACAAGAGATGAACTAGGGTTTGAGAGGAGATGGTGTTGGTGAAGATGTTGATGGAGATTGACCCTCTCCTGATGGGAAGATCATTGGTGTTGATGATGGTGATGATTTCCCCCTCCCGGAGGGAAGTGTCCCCGGCAAATCAGCTCTGCCGGAGCTCTAGATTGGTACCACCTCGTGGCGGTGGAGTTTCGTCCCGTAAGCTTGCCCACGATTTTTTCCAGGGTAAAAGCCTTCTTATAGCAGAAAATGGACACCGGGGGGCCACCAGGGGGCCCAGGAGACAGGGGGCGCGCCCAGTAGGGGTGGGCGCGCCCCCCACCCTCCTGGACAGGGTGTGGGCCCCCTGAGGTGTTTCTTTTGCTCAATAATTTTTATTCAATCCAAAAATAAGTTTCGTGGAGTTTCAGGTCTTTTGGAGCAGTGCAGAATAGGTTTTCAATGTTTGCTCCTTTTCCAGCCAGAATTCCAGCTACCGACATCCCCCCTCTTCATGGTGAACCTTATAAAATAAGAGAGAATAGCCATAAGTATTGATATATAATGTGTAATAACAGCCCATAATGCAATAAATATTGATATAAAAACATGATGCAAAATGGACGTATCACCCCTGCCGCAGGCCTCGAGCTTCTTCTTGAAGGTTCGGGTCTTGAGGCCCCTCAGGACTTCCGCATTGGCCCTCTCAGCCTGTCCATTGCTCCGTGGGTGCGCTACTGAGGCGTAGCAGATCTGCGTTCCAAGGTTAGCACAATATGTTTTGAAAAGGTTGCTGGTGAACTGCAAGCCATTGTCGGTGATGATGCGATTGGGGACCCGAAACCGGCTCACGATTCCCTTGATGAACTTGATGGCCGACCCAGCTGGGATGGTGCGCACGGCTTCTACCTCCGCCCACTTGGTGAACTTGTCGATGGTGACGTAGAGGTATCGGTAGCCCCCTAGCGCCCGAGGGAAGGGCTCCAAGATGTCCAGCCCCTAGACCACGAATGTCCAGGTGAGCGGGATCGTCTGGAGGCCCTGCGCGGGCTGGTGGATCTGCTTGGCATGAAACTGGCATGCTTCACAAGAGCGCAACAACTCTGTAGCATCGCTGAGCGTGGTGGGCCAGTAGAAGACGCTGCGGAACGCCTTGACCACCAGAGTGCGCGACGAGGAATGATGCCCGCAGTCCCCATCGTGTATGTCCGATAGTAGCTCGAGCCCCTGTTCCTTGGAGATGCATCGCAACGAAACGTCATTGGGCCTCCTGCGATATAACTCACCATCCTTGATGCAGTATGCGGTGGCTTGACGGGCCACGCGCTGGACGTCCTCCTCCTTCTCTGGTAGGGTCCCTTGAAGTAGGTACGTCTTGAACTCTTCGGTCTAGCACCCCTCCTGATCGGCTCGAGCGCGAGCAACAGGCGGGCTCCCGAGGGGTGACCGCAGGCTGGGGCGCCTGTCTCCGGTGCCCACGGTAAGTCCTTCGGAGGCGGTGCTGGAGCCGCAGTGTGGGGGGTCGCAGACGGCTTGAAGAACCGCTCCTCAAACACCCCTGGCTCCTGAGGGAGTCTGTGAAAGGCTCTTTTGGCGATGTCGTCCGCTTCCTTGTTTGTCCCGCACGACATGTGCTGCAATTCCACGCCCAGGAACCGCTTCTCCATTTTGCGCACCTCCTCCAGGTACGCCTCCATGTGCTCGTCCTTAGGCGTGTATTCCTTGTTGGAGAAGTTGACGAGAAGCTGAGAGCCGCCCTTGGTGGTGAGGCGCTTCACTCCCAGTGCAGCCGCGGCCCTGAGTCCGGCGAGCAAGCCTTCAAATTCCACGATGTTGTTGGAGACCTTCTTGCCCTGCTGAAAGCAGAGTTGCACTGCATAACAGAGCTTGTCCTTGGTGGGTGAGATGAGGATGGCCCCCGCTCCTGCGCCTTGCCGCGCAAATGCCCCGTTGAAGTACATGGTCCATCCATCCGACTCCTCGTCTCCTGGCAGGAGGGAGCAGTCCTCACCTACTCCGTGGTCAAGAGCGTCAGTCCATTCGGCTATGAAGTATGCGAGGGCCGCGCCCTTGATGACCCTGGTGGTGCTGAACTCAAGATTGAATGCGTGAAGCTCAATGTTCCATTTGGCGACTTGCCCAACTGCGTTCGGGCTCCGGAGCACCCTCTCCAGTGGGTACACTGAAACAACCTTGATGGGGTGGCCTTGGAAGTAGTGGCACAGTTTTCTGGAGGTAACTAGGAGTGCAAGCAAGAGCTTCTGGGGCATGGGGTAGCATGCCCGAGCCTCCCTCAGTACTGTGCTGACGAAGTAGATAGGGTGCTCGACGAGGGGCATGGCATCAACGGAATCTTGTTCTTCATGAGGGCACATGCCCTCCGTGGCCTCACGAGGCCCGTCCTCAAGAGCCTTGACAGCCACGGGATCAATCGTGGACGACTTCAGATGCCTCACTCTGGGGGTGTTGCACCTTGCTGGACGGCTGTCCATCCTGCTGAACCTTCTTGATCGGTAGTTCCTTTCTTAGCGCCACCAGGGCGGCACTGGCTGAGTGTGGGGTTGCCGCCAGATAGAGCACCAAAGGCTCGAGAGGGCGTGGTGCCACCATGACCGGAGGGCTGGTCAAATATCTCTTGAGGTCCTGGAAAGCTGCGTCTGCCTCTGGGGTCCACTCGAATGGCTCCTTCCTCTTCATTAGTTTGAAAAACAGGAGGGCGCGCTCTCCTAGCTTGGAAATGAAACGCCCAAGTGAGGTTACGCAGCCAGCCAGCTTCTGCATCTCCTTCAGGGTCTGTGGGGGGCTCATGTCCTCTATCGCCTTGACCTTCTCCAGGTTGGCCTCGATCCCTCTGTTGGACACCAAGAAACCCAACAGCTTGCCGGAAGGGACCCCAAACACACACTTCTCGGGGTTAAGCCGAAGATCCACAGTGCGCAGGCTCGTGAAGTCTCCTCCAGATCTTCTATCAAAGTCTTGGCCTCCCGAGACTTCACCATGATATCATCAACATAGGCCTCTGCGTTCCTCCCGAGCTGCGAGCCTAGGGCGATGTGCATTAACTGCTGGAAGGTTGCTCCGGTGTTGCATAGCCCGAAGGGCATGCATTTGTAGCAATATACCCCACATGGGGTGAGGAATGTCATCTTCTCCACATCCTCCACGGCCATCTTGATCTGGTGGTAGCCGGAGAAGGCATCTAGGAAGCACAACAGGTCGCACTCGGCGGTGGAGTCGACGATCTGGTCGATGCGAGGGAGCGGGAAGAGATCTTGAGGGCAGGCCTTGTTGAGGTTGGTGAAGTCGACACACATGCACTCCCTCCCTTCTTTCTTGGGGACGATGATGGGGTTCGCCAGCCACTCTGGGTACCACACCTCTCTGATGACCCCTGCGGCTTGTAGCTTACGGGTTTCCTAGAGGATGAAGGCCTGCTTCTCGGTGGACTGGCGGTGAGCCTTCAGCTTCACTGGCCGCACATTTGGACATACCCTCAGGTGGTGCTCGATTATCCCCCTTGGGACCCCAGCCATTTGTTTGGGTTCCCAAGCGAATACATCCTTGTTGGCTCGCAAAAAGTTGATCAACGCTTCCTCTTGGTCCTGAGGGAGGCCAGCCCCTATGGTGAAGGTGGCACTGGCCATCCCATCCTCGCACACCGGCACTTGCTTCATTTTGGCTCGGTCTTGGGAGTACAACTGCTTTTTCTTGGCCGGCGCTGCTTCAGGGGCGTCCTGACCCTTCTTCTCGCCGGGCAGTGTGGATGTGGCTGTCCTGATGGCGAGCTTAAGGGCCTGCAGTGCGCCTTTGGTGTCCCCCGCCACTGTGAGGACACCGTTGCTACCAGGCATCTTCATGAGGTTGTACGCGGGGTGGGTCGCAACCATAAATTGAGCCAAGGCCGGGTATCCCAGAATAGCATTGGATGGCAGGTCAATCTTGGTGATGTCGAAGTCGATGAGCTCGGTGCGGTAGTTGTCGCGTGTCCCGAAGGTGAAAGGGAGACGGGTATGCCCCAGGGGCCTGGTGGAGCCGCCGCCGACCTCGGAGAAAGGCTTGGAGGGGTGGAGTCGGCTGGGCGGCACATGGAGCAGGCCGAACGCCTCAGGGGAGAGCATGTTGAGGCCGGCTCCGCAGTCGATGAGGGTCCTGGTGATCGCTACATGGCAGATGGTGGGGGTGCAGATCATCGGGAGCGCGCTTGCTCCCGTCGTGGCGACGGGTGATCCCTGGGGCTGAAGGTGAGGTCAGCTTGGGGCACAGCCCAGCCCGGGGGAGCCCCCGAGCTCGCCTGAGCGGCGCCTGCCCGCAGGTAGAACTGCTTGATGTGGCGGTCGGATGGTGGTGCCTGCGAGCCACCTAGGAGAGCTGCGACAATTGGGGGCGCCAGTGCTATGTAGTGGGCGAGGAAGAGGTCGCGTAGCTCCTCCCAGGAGGCCACAGAAGATGCCGGCAGGTTGAGCAGCTAGGCGCATGGCGCGCCTACAAGGGCCATGGGGAACGAGTTGGCCTTCGCCTTGTCGTCTCCGCTGGCCGCCCAAACTGCCTCCTCATATGCTTGGAGAAAGGGGGTCGGATCTGCCGCGCCATCATAGCGCGACAGCATCTCCGTCCAGAACTTGTGCGGCCATTGCACCTGCCGAAGGGAGAGGGTGAAGCAGCGCAGCCCCGAGGCTTCTTCGGGAACGTGCCGACTGGGCCGACGAAGGAGCGGCCGCCATAGGAGTCAGTGGCACGATCTAGAGGTTGAGGAAGAAGATTCTGACGCACCCCTACCTGGCGCGCCAAATGTCGGATTTTGGGATCTGGCAACCATTGAGAGGTTCAAACTCTGGGGTGCATGCGGAGATCTCAACCTGCCTAGCCTGCCTACTCGCGGTCCTCCCTAGCCTAACGCGTCAAGCTCAAAGAGACACAAAGACACAGAGATTTATACTGGTTCGGGCCACCGTTGTGGTGTAATACCCTAATCCAGTGTGGTGTGGTGGATTACCTCGAAGGGATATGGATGAGCAAGTACAATGGATGAACAAGCCTCCGGAGGAGAGGTGTTCTTGAGCTGGTGTGGTGCTCTACTTGTTCTGATTTCGGTCCCCTTCCCTCGGTGGTGGTTAGTCCTGTTTATAGTGGCCTTGGTCCTCTTCCCAAATATGAGCGGGAAGGGATTCCACAACAGCGGGATTTGAAAGGGGACAAGTAGTAGAGTCTATCCTGACAAAAGTAGTCTTCGCCTGTGAAAAGCCTCTGGCCGTGACGCCGCAGTGGGCTCGTTGATGACCTCTGTCCTGCAGTCTTGGCGGTCTTGGTCTCGTTGCACCGGAAGGGCAACCTTTGACTGATTCCTCGGGACTCGCGCCTGTGGCTTTCCTCCGTTGCACCAAAGAGGAAACCTATGCTCTGTGCCCGCCTGGCGCCCGCCTGGCCTTGGTCGTCATGGCTCACGTTAGATGAGCCTCGTGAGGTAGCTTGCATAGAACTCTCTGCCCCTCAGGAGCCCTCATGAGGAGTCCGCTTCCTTCGGGGGTCTTGACGTCGTCCGCCTCGCGAGGCTTGGCCCCTCGCGAGGGTCTTGTGGTGTTGGTGTTGATGCCGGGCCGTACCAGGCCGTTGATGGAGCCACGCAATGGGCCGCAGGCAGGAAGGGCTAGATACCGCCAAATCCAGGACGCCGACACCCTCGAGGCGACAAGTTTTGTTATGTTCTAAGGTTGATGTTTCCCTGTACTAACAATGCAGCTAAGTATGAAGCCTTGCTCCATGATCTTCAGATGGCTAAGGAGATGAACTTAAGCCGGGTGAGATGTTTCAGCGAGTCAGACTTGGTGGCTCAGAAAGTCTCAGGCACATGGGATTCTAAGGATCCAGTCATGGTGGCTTATCAAGTGTTATCAAGTGGAACACATTGATCGCAGGAAAAATGAGGCGGTTGACGCCTTAAGCCGGTTGGGGTCTCAGCGTAAGCCGGTGCCACCTAACACTTTCTTGGATATTCTGCATAACCTTTCTATCAAATTGCCTACAGAGGAAGATCTGGCTATTCCTGACCCGGCGACACAATTGGTGGCGGCTCTTCACGCTATCCTAGATTGGACAGTACCATATTTGGCTTATATGACCCGGGGCGAGTTACCTAAGGATGAAACTTTGGCCAGGCAGATAACCCAGCGGTCTAAGTCAATGACAATTACCAATGGCGAGTTACACCATCGCAGTGTCATTGGGGCATTTCAGCGTTGCGTCTCTCCTGAGGAAGGCTGTGAGATTCTTCGTGAGATTCATGAAGGAGATTCTGGTCATCATGCCGGTTCAAAGTCCCTTGTGGCCAAAGCTTTTCGTCATGGATTTTATTGGCTGACGGCTCATGCTGACGCAGAGGATTTGGTCAGTAAATGTGATGGTTGTCAGAAATTTTCATGGCGAGCTCACGTGCCGGCTCAAGAATTGAGGATGATTTCAATTACTTGGCCGTTCACAGTCTGGGGGCTTGATATGGTTGGGCCTTTCAAAAGGTCCAAGGATAAAAAGACCCACCTTTTGGTTGCGGTTGACAAATTCATAAAGTGGGTTGAAGCAGAGTCGGTCAGTAAGTGTGATGCGGCAACGACGGTTCAATTCCTCAAAAAGGTGATTTTTTGCTTTGGTTTTCCCCACACCGCACCAATCTATCCAAGGGTGCTATGAAAGAGTTTTGTCAATGTGAGCATATTCGACTTGACATTTCGTCGGTGGCTCACCCTCAATCCAATGGTTAAGCTGAAAGAGCCAATCAAGAAATTCTGAGAGGCATCAAGCCACGGCTTATGGTTCTGTTGCAGAGGGCACCGGGTTGTTGGGTGGAGGAGTTACCTTCTGTGCTATGGAGTATGAATACTACCCCCAACAGATCTATGGGTTACACGCCTTTCTTCATGGTTTACGGGGCAAAGGTGGTTCTCCCTAGTGACATCCATCATGACTCGTCCTGTGTGGCGGCTTTTGTTGAAGCTGATAATGAGCAAGCATGTCAAGATGCACTTGACCTGTTAGATGAGAAGCGTGACCTTGCGGTAGCCCGCTCGGCGATTTACCAACAAGATCTGCGCCGTTACCACAACCGCCGGGTTAAGTCAAGAACCTTTCAACAAGGTGATTTGGTGCTCCGGCTCATCCAGGATCAAACTGATGTGCACAAGTTATCCCCGCCTTGGGAAGGGCCTTTTGTGGTCAGCCAGAACTTGAACAATGGGTCATACTACTCTATCAATGTTCGAGAGCACAAGGGCTCACGTAAGTTGGAGGAGAAGACCCGCCGACCGTGGAATATTGCTCATCTTCGGCCTTACTACACTTGAGCCACCGGCTCTTATGATGTACATATTTTGATGATGTATATATTATGATGATTATAATAAAGCAGGGCCTCTGTCGTTTCATCTTCAAGAATCATGAGTCTTCATCATCATAATTTCAAGATCACTAGGGGGCTTGATCGTATTTGAATCACAGCCATTAACTCTTATGGTCCGGCTTCCTGATCGTATTCGAATCATAGCCGTTAAACAGTTTGATCACTTGGGGGCTTGATCGTATTCGAATCACAGTCATTAAACCTTATGGTGCGGCTTCCTGGTCGTATTCGAATCATAGCCGTTAAACACTTCGATAACTTGGGGGCTTGATTGTATTCTAATCACAACCATTAACCCTTTTGGTCCGGCTTACTGATCGTATACAAATCATAGATGTTAAATACTTTGGTCACTAGGGGGCTTCCTAATCGTATTCGAATCATAGCTGTCGGTACCCCTTTGATCGGTGCAATGCCACAAACCACTTGGGGGCTTCTTGATCGTATTCGAATCATAGCCATTAACCCTTTTGGTCCAGCTTCCTAATCGTATTTGAATCATAGCCATTTTTGATTCGGCTTCCTGCTCGTACTCTAAGCATAGCCTCGTCTTTTCTCTCTTTTTGGTTTGAGTTTTTGAACAATTTTGTCGGGTTTTTCTTGATACTCTCTTGCTCATATCTGAAGCACACCTATGGATTCTATTAACCCGGCGTGGTTTTGGACGATAAGTCGCCAGCATATGACAATATTAACACTTGAAAGTATTGGCTTCTAAGTTTTGGGTCATCACCCTTACTGCACAGGTATCATAAGACGACAATACAATTCAATATCACAGGTATGTGTGGGCGTCCTGGACCTGGGGGTATCCAGTCCTACCTGCCTGCGGCCCACCGCGTGGCTCCATCGACGGCCTAGTACGACCCAACTTTAGCATCAACACCACAATACCCTTGCGAGGCGGACGACGCTGAGACCCCCGAAGGAGTTGGCCTCCTCAGGAGGGCTCCTGAGGGGCGAAGAGTTATATGCAGCTACCTCATGAGGCTTAGTTGACATGAGCCATGACGACCAAGGCCAGAAGGGCGCCAGATGAGCACCAGGCGGGTGCAGAGTGCAGGTTTCCTCTTTGGTGCAAGGGAGGCAAGCCGCAGGCGCAGAGTTCCGGGGAATCAGCCAAAGGTTTCCATTCTGGTGCAACAAGACCAAGACCGCAAGGACGGCAGGACTGAGGTCATCACCGAGCCCACCGCAGCGTCACGACCAGAGGCTTTTCATAGGCGAAGACTACTTTTGTCAGGATAGACTGTACTACTTGTCCCCTTTCATATCCCGCCGTTGTGGAATCCCTTCCCGCTCATATTTGGGAAGAGGACCAAGGCCACTATATATAGGACTTAGCCACCACCATAGTGGGAGGGAGAGATCCATTCCAACCCGAGCACCACAGCAGCTCAAGAACACCTCACCTCCTGAGGCTTGTTCATCCTTGTACTAGTTCATCCATAGCCCCTCGAGGCAATCCACCACACCACACTGGATTAGGGTATTACACCACAACGGTGGCCCGAACCAGTATAAATCCCAGTTTCTTTGTGTCTCTGTGAGCTCGACGGGCTAGGCTCGGGAGTATTGCGAGTAGGCAGGCTTGGCAGGTTGAGATCTCCACACGCACCCCAAAGTTCGAACCTATCAAGGGTTGCCGGATCCCGAAATCCGACATTTTGCACGCCAGGTAGAGGTGCGTCGGATCCACTCTTCCGTTGTTTGATCCGCCACTGCTCCGACACCTCCATGGCCAACGCCCCGAGAGCCCACGTTGAGCACTGGGTCGTCCAGACCTCTTCGGTAGCACCCACCGGCGAAGAAGACCTCCACTCAGCCCTGCTTCCGGCCCACATTCCGTCGGGGGCGACCGACCGCGGGGGGTGCGCGTCGCAGTCTTCTCCTCTTGCGCCGTGCCGCAGCCGCGCAGCCGCGTGATCTACGAACTACATTGCAGCAACTGCTCCGCACTCGTGCAGGGAACAAGCGAGCATGCGGGCAGCGATCATCGTGGCCCGTGAGCTCCTACGGTGCAGGCTGCTTGAGAGCGCCCATGACGCCTTGCTAGAACGGGTTGCTGAGCTGCTAGATGCGGCATGCAGGGGGCGGCGCTGTTTTGCACCCCCCACATCACATGCGATGGTGGGGGCACATGCTCATCCCCGACATAACCACGCACCCTCTCCCAGGGTCCATGGAGAGCCTCTCAACGCAAACCAGCCTCGTGGAGCAGCTCGCGCCGCCCTGAACATGCCCCCTCGGTGCGGGGCTGCTTCAGATGACACCACCAGGGGCCGCGCTGGAGTGCCGGCCCCTGGCCAACAGGACCAAAGGATGGCAGAAGGGAGCGGGAGCGTTAGGCCGCCAGGCGGCGCCCCAGGTGTGAACAACCCGAAAGCCTACGTTCCCGTCGCGATGGATCCAAGGCACGCGCTAGGAGAGGGCCCCAGCCGATCCTCCATGCCAGACTGGGCGCTGGACATACACAAGGCCGAGATATCCTTCGAACCACCACCGAGCCCTGTCGACGTCCCCAACAGCGGCAGCCTCTGGGTACAGTTAACGCTGCAGGGGCACGCTTACACTGACCATGGATCGCAGGTAAACCAGGACGCGATGACTACCAGGACCCTCAGGGCGGCAGAACCTCCCCAGGAGGGCGAAGGGCGTTGGGAGCAGCACGGGGGAAGCCCAACGGCGGGGCCCTCCTCACGCTGCGCGGAGCAGGATCCAGCCTAGAGGTAGGTTCCCTGCCGGGGAAGGCGCCGGCGAGCCCTTCCCCTTGGCAGGTGGCCTACGGTCGCGGAGGACGCCACTAGCATCCCCTTGGCCCCTTGGTCTTGTACTGGTTTCCGGTCTCCCCAACGGTGGTCAGGGGTGGCACACGGCGGGGTCCTGGTCGGGCAACATGAAGCAAGGCTCCGGCCTGTGAAGGTCTCCGCTCGTGACACTCTCACGTAATAATGAGTGGGGCTGTACACGCCCCGGAGTCTCCTGAGTGCCGCCCTGGGGCCTCACAGGGGCTCCCACCCACGTCCTAGTGGAAGCACCATGCTCCGTGCTGGCCGTCAACACTGTCCCCAATGACTATGCCAAGCCAGTGGAAGCACTTAGCTCCGCGCTGGTGAGAAGACCGAAGACTGAAGATTGAAGAGCAGTAAGGTGCTGGACGCGGCCGCCTGCTTTTTGCCTCTCCATGTTGTACTTGCTTGTCGACTTTTTGAAGCAGTTTGTTTTCTGTGCGTTTATAAAACGGGGGGAGTTTTCTTTTCTTGTTTGTGTCGCTCTCTTGCTTCAGTCCTTGCGTTCCTTTCTTGGAGCTCATGACCACTACCCTGCCCTCTAGCACCTTGCGAGCGGGGGCTGGGTATGTTGTACGTGCTAGTGCCGATCGGTCCCCTTGGGGGCTCGAAGGTGCGGCCGCTCCACGCGCCCACCTTGCCACAATCTGGCAGTTGGCTCCTCGCGAGGCACTCCATGGCAGGCCAGCAGGACCCTCGAGAGGCATAGGGCCTCGCGAGCCAGCAGCAGGCTCGCCTCAGGAGAAGGGGCACTGCCGCGACACCAGGCCTCACTCAGGACCCACGAAACCCAAGATAAGTCAAAAACAACTATCTCGCTCAGCGGCCTGCAGCCCTGCAGGGCCTCGATCCGGGTGTTACTTCAAAAGCATTTAGCAATCCCATACATCATAAGGGGCACCCCCTTTCCAAAATGCTCTCACAAGGATGCGCTTGAGTTTTCGTCATATAGGTCAAAGCAAAAGAAAGACAGGCCTAGTTGGACGCCCCTTCTTCATTACCTCCATCCGCGCTGCTTGCGTCGAGGCTGTCATCCTCTTCGTCATCACCATCTGTGCCAACTTCTCTGGACGCGATCATGACCATGTCGTCCTCCGAGGCGAATTCTGCTACCAAGGCGTCCACGTGGTCATCTACCCATCCGGCCAGGTTATCCTGGACAACCGGGGGCACGGGAACCAACACAACATTGAAGTCAAAGTGGGGATCACAGTTTAGGAGATGGCTAAAGACACGCAAGAACACGTGCCCTAGAAGACCACGGCTCCTCTCCGCTACAAGCACACAAGACCTTGCAGCCCGAGCCTCCAGGCGGGTCACAATGTCAGTGAAGAAGCTCAGGTGGCTAGCGTAGTCGTTCTCATGCGGGTGAGGCGCGCTCTCGTCGCAGATGGTGCCCAAGGCGGAATTAGCTCTGAGTCTGAGGTCCTGAAGCATCGAGGCGTGCTCGCGCTGTAGCGCCTGGCGGCGATTCACTTCGTCCGCAGTCCTCTCTGCCAGGGATGCGGTGTCCTTGATTTGCTGCTGAAGAGAAGACAGCTCGGCTCGGACGGAGGCCAAGGCAGATTCAGAAGAAATCAGGGCTTCTCGAGCAGCGCCCTCACGCCGCTCCGCAGACTGCAGCTCAGTCCTCAGGATGGAGGTCCGGCCCTCAAACTTAGTCTTAAGCAGCTCCAAGTCCAGGCGACGCCTTCCATCCAGCTCGTCTGCCTTCGCCACCCTCTTCTCCACCTCCACTTGGACCTGAGCTTCTCGAGCGGCGATGACGTCCTCAGCAACGGCGGCCTGACGCTCCCTCACCTCCAGCCTCTCCAGCACCAAGTTGTGTTCCACGGCCTCCAGCCCCAAGTCCTCATGGTGCCTCAGGAGCTTCGCCTCAGCAAGGGCCACCTCCCAGGAGAGGAGGCCAGTAGGGCACGGCGCTCCTCGACTTCGCACAGCAGGGCCGCATTTGAAGACATGAGATCTTGCTCCTGCTCCTCAGCTGCCTCACGATGGCAGTTGGCTGCCTCGGCATCTTCCATGGCGCGTGTGCAAGCTTCACGAGAAGCCGTGAGCGAGACCACCGCGCACGCTTCAGCCTCGTCACGCCGAAGCTTCCCAAGGTTGATGGCCACCTTCAGCCGCTGCCACTCATCCTCCAAGCGGCGGTTCTCTGCCTTGAGCCTAATGTCGACGTTGGCAAGCTCCCCGCCAAGATGGACCATCGCACGCATCGCCTCACCAAAAAGCCCAAAGCGCACTTCGCTACGCCCGCAGGCAAACACGAGCTCATCCCCAAGATCTTCACTGGCTCCGGAAGTCGCTCGGGAGGCGCTAGGCGCTCCACCAGCCACCGGCCAAAGGGCTGGCTGGCATGGCCCCATAGTTTGAAGATGAAGGCTGCCGAGAGGACGCCCCCTGCCGGCAACGACAAGAGGGAGGATCCCCGGCGCACCCCTCGCCTCGGGGGTAGAGTCGCGGGGGAGAGAACATGGGGCCCGACTCCGTGGCACCCTCGCGGCGTCATGCTAGATGGAGTTGGACTCACACCCTGCACAAGCTCGGGGCGCCGGGGGCTGCGCGCGCGCCGAGCTGGAATCCTCGGAGGTGCCCGCCTCCCGAGGTTTTGTTTTCATGGAGATCCTGGAAAAAAACCCAGCCATGAGAAAACATGGCACACTTGGGGATCAAGAGCGAAGATACTTACTCATCGGCGGCCACATATCTCCTCGACTTCAGGGGCCGACTGGTGCCATCGTCACGACACGGGGACCTCTTCCTCTTCAGGAGCGACTCGAGGCAGAGACGGCACCGACCCGGTCCCGACGGGTGATCCTCAGGAGGGGGAGCGCCCAGCATGGCACCTGGCGAGATTTCCTGGCTCACGACTCCGGGGCCATTGGCAGGCTCCTCACCGCTAGCGGCCGCTCTGGAGCCACCATCCCGGGCGTCAGAAGATCCTGCCTCCAGAGCCTGGGGTTGCGCAGGCTCTATAGTAGCCCCCTCCGGGACCCTGGGAGCCGGAGGCTCCCGAGCTTCTAACGAGGCTGAGCCTCCACAGGAGCTCCCGACAGTTGACGGAGGCGTGCGCCCCTGCCTTCACACTCGGGGCGCGCGCGACAGGGTCGATCAGGAAAAGAGTCACGAAGACGGGATTCTCGCGGGGCCCTCCATTGCCCTCGGGAAGCAACCCCAACTCACCGAATAGAGGCATCTGCCCCACGAAGGCCTCCTTGTTTGAGCAAAGATAAAGAAGACAACCACCCCTCGGTTGGTCAGCAGGCTCGGGCTCACCAGTCAGGAGCTTGAGCACCACGCTCAAGGTGTCAGTAGCAAGCGACGACTTCTGCAGCCTCATTGGATCCTCGACGTCGGTGAAGTCCCACATCGGGCGAGCATGGCGCTGGAGGGGAGCAATGTGCTGCTTCACGAACTCCTTCACCACCATTGGCACCGTCACCCCCAGCTCCCGGAGCCTCGCAAACCTCTTCCAGACAAAAGCAAGACGCCGGTCGGTGAGCCTCTCATGGCACCAGCCAGAGCTCGATGAAGCCGGTGACCCAGGAATTGTTAGTAGGGGGCTGAATGCGCGGGCGTCCATCAGGAGCCACTGCTTCCGGAATCCCTTCGCGGCAGGCGAGAGCTCGAAGTCGACCCTCGAGCCAGCGGTCGCGCCCATGGCCTCAAAGGTCGTGCACCCGGAGCGTTGGCGAGCGTCCGCCAGCCGAAGCAGGAAGAAGTGTTGAAACAAGGCCACGGAGGGAGTGATGCCCACCATGGCCTCGCAGAGGAAGGCGAATACGGCGAGGAGGATGATGGAGCAAGGGTCCAGATGCAGCAGATGAATCTGGTAGTGCAACAACACAACATTGAAGAAAGGGGAGAAGGGAGGAATCAACCCAGCAAGGAGAGCATGGAGATAGATGGGAATCTCAGTGGCACTCATCTCTCTGGTACACCAAGACGCAGGGCGAACAACTGTTGCCTTCCCCTCATTGGAATCGGCAGCGAGCGCATGGCGAACCTTGTCTAGCCCTTCCTTATTGATCATCGTCGACTGCTCGAGGGCCAGCTCCGGGGCCAGCAGAGGACCGGCCGGTGCGTGCGGCTGCCCCTTCTTCTTCCTCGGCTTTGGAACCATGGTGAACACCAAGAGAGGGCAAGGCGCCGACACCAGATCTATGGATGCGGTGGCGATATTGGGAAGGAGGAAACAAGAGCCGAGCACAGTACTCTGCGAAGGGCGAGTTGCATTGAGAACGGGCGGCTGTTGGGTCTACTGGATATCAAGGCAGCATGGGAAGTGGAGATGCCCATGTCCCATCAACCGCCACGTGTCTTCAGGGCCATAGGCCGATGGGGCCCGCGGTGCTCCACCCTTGCCTTTTGGCTTCGCCTGGAAGCCAAATCCGAGAGCGCCTTGGGCCCGGGGGCTACTGTCGGCATCCTAGACTTGGGGGTATCCAGTCCTGCCTGCCTGCAGCCCACCGCGTGGCTCCATCGAGGGCCTGGTACGGCCCAGCTTTAGCATCAACACCGCAAGACCCTCGCGAGGGGCCAAGCTTCACGAGGCGGACGACGCCGAGACCCCCGAAGGAGTTGGCCTCCTCAGGCGGGATCCTAAGGGGCGGAGAGTTATATGCAGCTACCTCATGAGGCTCAGTTGACGTGAGCCATGACGACCAAGGCCAGGCGGGTGCCAGGCGAGCACCAGGCGGGTGCAGAGCCCAGGTTTCCTCTTCGGTGCAAGGGTGGCAAGCCGCAGGCGCAGAGTCCCGAGGAATCAGCCAAAGGTTTCGATTCTGGTGCAACAAGACCAAGGCCGCCAGGACGGCAGGACGGAGGTCATCACCGAGCCCACCGCAGCGTCATGACCAGAGGCTTTTCGCAGGCGAAGACTACTTTTGTCAGGATAGACTGTACTACTTGTCCCCTTTCAAATCTCGCCGTTGTGGAATCCCTTCCCGCTCATATTTGGGAAGAGGACCAAGGCCACTATATATAGGACTTAGCCACCACCATAGTGGGAGGGAGAGATCCATTCCAACCCGAGCACCACACCAGCTCAAGAACACCTCACCTCCTAAGGCTTGTTCATCCTTGTACTAGTTCATCCATAGCCCCTCGAGGCAATCCACCACACCACACTGGATTAGGGTATTACACCACAATGGTGGCCCGAACCAGTATAAATCCCTGTGTCTTTATGTCTCTGTGAGTTCGGCATGCTAGGCTAGGGAGGATCATGAGTAGGCAGGCTGGGCAGGTTGAGATCTCCGCACGCACCCCAGAGTTCGAACCTATCAAGGGTTGCCGGATGCCGAAATCCTACAATATGATATTTTTGTTATGATTATATCTAGTTATAACTGAACCAACCCTATCTATAGCTGTTTTAAACAACAATGGTTATATGTGAGGTATTATGACCCGCCTTGCGGTAAACCGCCAAGGGTTCTTGTGATCTACTTGTGTGCAGGATAATTCACAATTTTCATCTGCACCAATCAACATCATGATACATCTAAAAGGTTAATTATCAAGTGGCGGCTTAAAAGTGTTGAGCACAACATAAACGTGCACGATAGCACGGCATAGCAAAGTTATTGCTACCCTATTACATGACTCAAGGAGTCAAAATGATTAACTATTTTTCAGAAGGTCACAAATATGAACCACCCAGTGGATCAATCTTCTTGACTCTGATGGCCTGAAGCTTCTGGATCACCCCTCTCCGCTTCTTCGTCCTGTTCTACTTCCTGGAAGGTTGGTGATGACCAGTCAATGCCATTTAATGCTTGGAATTAAGCCTCGTCATCGATAAGCTCGGATGGGTCAACTTGAGGAGCAAACGTGTGCTTACGGATTGGGGGTATTAGATCCTTCACTTTGTAAGACGGCGTCAGCATCTTCTAGTTTTCCAAGTCGTAAGCCGGCTGATATTTGGACATGCCTGTTTCATTAGCAATTAGACTAGCCAGGGGACGTATGTTCTTCACGTAGGCGGCAAAGTCTTTCTTATCAAATGGGGTGCCATCTTCTTTCAAGCTTGGGTACCTGATAGATATATCGGTCGGGTCTAGCTCCGGTAACCATGCTTTCACCCGTCTTAAGGACGTCATAGCTCCGGCTCTTGCAGCTGATCGCTTCATCTCACTAAACCTCTCAGGCATGACAGAAAGCTTCCTCAGGACTTCAACTAAGAGAGTAGGTGCTTGGTTGGACGGAGGAATTGTGGCCAATGCGCATTGCGCCCCAGTATAGAGCTGCTCTACAAGTGTGAAAACCGCCTTCAGCTTCACAAGCATATCCTGGTTGAGATTGGTTCTCCTGGGGCCTGCATAAAAAATCATGGATGCATTAGAGGCGGCTTATATTAATCAAGGAAGACATTTAAGTGGATACTTGTGAGGCGACTTACCAAAGATAGCAGAAACCATCTGAGACACTTGGCGTTTTAAGCCAGTAAGTTCAGTGGTCGCCTCCTGCAGAGCCGCCTCCGCTTTCTCAGCCTGCTGTGTCAAGGCCGTGTTCTCTTCAGTCCAAGCACCTTTTTCCACTTCAAAGCTGGTTTTCAATTTTTTCGTTTCAGTCACGCTGAATTGGAACTTTGAGTTCGCCTTCCGGGTCTCAGATTCTTGCAGCTCCAGACAAGCCTTTAGGTTAGATAGCTCTAATTGAAGTTGATCAGTGGTGGTCTGTATATACACCGGGTCAAAATTATAATTCAGATTTAGCTAAAAACATGATGTCCCAAGCCTTTTGCAAGCAACAACACTTGGCACTTGGGGGCTAATGTCTGTCGAAAAATTTACTCATGCAACGGCTTATGTGAATAAGTCCCAAGCACTTTGCGAGCAAGAGTACTTGGCACTTGGGGGCTAATGCATATTGCTTGTTTTCTTACTACTTTACGGTGACTCAGTTGTGCTGCAAACGGCCACAGCCAGCTCATAAGAGCTGCACAAGTACGTACTGCTTTCTACACAAGAATATAAAGGACCGGCTCATTTATGCTGATTAAACCGGCCCTTGGGGGCTACTTTAAACTAGAGGCTTTAAGCCGGATTTTTAAAGAGTCAAATAAAGGGTATTATTTATGCTCATGGTTAATCTAAGTCTACAACATATTCATCATAAATAGTATACTTGGGGGCTGACAAGATGTGCATTACTCAATAAAGGAAGAATTCATACCTCAAATTTTTGGTGTATTTGCTTCACCATGTCAACTTCAAGCTCACGGCTGCTGTGTACTTGACTGAGATAGCCAGAATATACTTCGCCAATGCTTAATTGGGAGTAGTCAACAACATCAAATCTTACTTTACTCCGTTCAATGTGCTCCTCCTTGGCAGAGTGTTTGGCCAAGACAGTAGGCATTCTCGGCTCTCTAAAGCCGGTGTTGGTGATCACCATGTCATCATCATGTGTGTCAGTCATCCTAACTATACTAGATGTTTCAGGGTTCAAAGGGTCATTGCTGGCTTGATCAATAGAAGAGCCGGGGGCAGTTTTGAATGCCAGTAGATGAGACTGAGATGAATCGCCGAAGGAGGAACAAGACATTTCCTGATAATTTGAGTCAGAAGAATTAAGTGGTTGGCAGATGAGACCCACCAGAGGATAAAAAGAGTTTAAATCAGGGATGACCTCGTTTCAACGCTTCCTTGGAGTGTTCGGTAAGCCGGAAGATAAATCTTCACCTCTGCTAGTCTGTCGCCGGCTCTCATGCTGCTGTTGCTTCAAAAGAAAGTGAGGGTCCATGGCACTTGGTCCCTTTGGGAAGACGTTCGTGCCAGAATGACATGTTCTCATCGAAGCATGCGTCGGTCATTTTGTGTTTTACCTTCATCTCCAGAGCCATGAGCGTTACTTTCAGGCGGGTATCCTCGGGCCTGCATCCTTCATACAATGGAGTAACGGCGTCTATCTCCAGTTGATCCAGCTTGGCTTTCTCTCGGGCGGTAGCTCTTGCGTTATCCGTCTGCTTGAGAAGCAGCTCTTGAATATGAGGGTCCTGCACCCAGCCTCCATCGCCGTCTGCTCCGGCATCTTCATCTTCATGATCATGCCCTTCGTCTTGATCTTCCTCATCATCATGTACGACATCTTCTACATGATGACTGTGTACAGCATCACCGCCGTGATCATGTCCTGGAGATTCTTCGTCTTCTCGCCCGCCCTCGCCGCGGTGGTACTTGTCTTGTTGCCCTTCCTCATTTCTTGCCCGCCCCCCATGGACGACTTCATAGTCATCTTCATCACCTTGCCACCGATAGCCATCCATGAAACCATGCAAGAGCAGGTGGTCCCGCACCTGCCCAGAATCCGGGTCCGCAATAAGGCTATTCAGCTTGCATTTTCGACACGGATATCTTATCTCCGTCTCGTTCTTTTGAAGCATCTCGGCCTTCGCGGAGCTCAGAAACCTATTCATGATGCCTTCGGTCATCGTGCGGACTATGGTGGCCTGCGGGGTAGAGCAAAACGATATTTTAGAACCAAGAAATTTTTTGGCATGACCTTCCCTAAAAATAGGACCAAAAAGAATGCATAGTGCCAAAATTCTCGGCGAAACAGAAATGAATCAACATTCCGGAAAAATATTGGCAACTATCGCATTTCAAATACCGGTACCTGCAAACACAAACATATATGCAACACCACAAACATACATAGATCTAGCTAGGCCACAAAAAGTGCATGTGCACGTTGTTGGAGCGAGCTAGGGAGAAAAAAAAGTAGATCTACATCATGAAGATAGCTTTCCCCTTACTTACCTATCAAAAAAGGTAATTTCACCACTTAATTTTGATGCATCTATGGTGGAAATGAGGTGAGGAGGAGGAGGCAGTCGAAAGCTTGGAGAAGGAGGTGGATGGAATGAAGTGGGGAAAGTGAGTGGGTAGGTATGTGGCTGTCCAAAATATCTTGTTGGGGTCCCAGGTTACTAATGGCGCACCATCAGAAAATGCGCCATTAGTAACCCAGGTTACTAATGGCGCACCTGCAGGTGGTGTGCCATTAGTAGTTTTGCAGAAAAGTAAAAAAAATAATATATATACTAATGGCGCACTGTGGAAAAGTGCGCCATTAGTAGTTTAAACTTGTAATGGCGCACTGTGACATGGTGCGCCATTAGTAGTTTTGCAAAAAAGTAAAAAAAATATATACTAATGGCGCACTGCCTGCCAGGTGCGCCATTACTAGTTAGAACTAGTAATGGCGCACTTCGACACGATGCGCCATTAGTATGTATGGAAAAATGGAAAAAAATTTTTAGTACTAGTGGCGCACCGAGTGTACGGTGCGCCATTAGTGTCTTCCACACTAATGGCGCATCAACAACCGGTGCGCCATTAGTATATAGTAGTGGCGCACTGCTTACCTGGTGCGCCATTAGTATCAATCCTATCTATAGCCCTTTTCCTGGTAGTGAGTAAAATAAATAAATACACTTATATCCAACCTTATAGCCAACCTTGTTGTAGTATGAGTGACTAAGTGATGACTATGTATGACATGCCAGCATCAGATAGCCTAACGCACCATGTTAAATCTCCAAGGGCGCGACCGCGCGAGCGACGCGACGGTCGTGGTAGGCGCCACCATGATACAGGTTGCTGGCAGCCCTTGGATCTGAGATCAAACGGTCGCATGCTAAGTTGCTAAAAATTTGTAGAATAATCCTCCAGGATAGGATATTCACCCATAGGTCTAGAATCACGCCATGCAACCGTTCGATCTCAGATCCAAGGGCTCTCGGAAGCCCGTATCATGGGAGAATGGAAAGCCACTACCCTGCCGTTCGCACGCTGGCAGTTCGCTCCTACTCGTCACCGCACGTCCTTTAATACTATGGCGGTTCGCTCCTATGTCGGTGGGAAACGACACCTATGGGATTACTGGAATCCCTTCTGCGGTTGCGGGGCGCGGAATTGTGAGAAGAGCGGGACTAGTGGATAGCACAAAGGGGATTTACCCAGGTTCGGGCCGCAAAGATGCGTAAAACCCTATGATCCTGGTTTGGTGGTTGTATTAGTGTTCTTGAGCTCTGGAACTAGCTCTGGGTGCTGCTAGGTTCCAAAGAGCCTAATCCCTCCTCAGTATGCCATGGGCCTCCTTTTATAGGCGAAAGGGGCTGCCACAGTAGCACACAGGAGGTGGAAAGCGCTACAGTGCTGCGTGGTTATCGCTAGCATTATAGGACGAGGCGCATTAAATGCAAGGCTTAGGTGTCCTTAACTTTATTGGGGGGCGGGGGTGAGGCCCGTCCCGTCCGTCGCCGCCCCTCCTGGCTTTGACACGTGCCCCGGCCAGCAACGCATGCAGCACCATGTAGGTAGGCAGGCAGCTGAGGTGGCGCGGTGGTGGAGCCTCCATGAAGGTTTGCATGCTGCCACGCAGGTGCATGCCCAGCTGGTTGGGTCGGCGGTTATGTACGAACGGCGGTTGGAACCTGGCTGGTGCGGGCATGGCAGTGGCCTTGCCGGTGCGCTTGGCAATGGTCTTGCCGGGTGGCCCGACAAGGGTCTTGCCGCGGCGCGCTGGGTTCCCCGGCAAGGATCTTGCCGGGGAGCCCTGTGGGTTTCTTTGGGTGAGGATGGTTGCCTTCCTATCCTATCTTGATCTTGATTGCTCTTTTGTCTTCACAAAAATCTGCATGCCACCACGGAGGTGCCTCCCGAACCTTGTCCCAACACGACTGCTCAGCATCGGTAGGCTCGAAGGTGGATCGCTCCGTGGGTGTGGACGAGCTGCCACGGCAAGGATCTTGCCGTGGCTGCTGAGGCTGCCCTTGGCAATGGTCCTCGCCGGGGCTACCTGCATCGCCCGTGCGGCCTTCATTGTCTTGGTCCTTTGTTGTGTGCTTTGCTTGTCCCTGCGGCTTTGGCTTTTCCCCGGTTTCCCTCTCTTGCCTTGCTCTTGTGTGGTTGTGGCCGGTGGCTCTGACTGCCCGTGCACAAGTAAACGGGTCAAAAGTTAGGCCCCTACTTTTGTACACCGACAGGAGCCCCCGGGCCTGGGCCACACATAAGCACAGCACGTTGTTGGGCCAGGCCCAGAACGGTGTGCAGGCAGTTGAGGCGGATTTTACCGCGGCCACTGTTCCACTCGCTGCGCTTCCCCATGACCCGCATTGAACGCGCAACGTGGGGGTCA
This sequence comes from Triticum aestivum, assembly GCF_018294505.1. NCBI lineage: Eukaryota > Viridiplantae > Streptophyta > Magnoliopsida > Poales > Poaceae > Triticum > Triticum aestivum. Next base: position 593,496,775 of record NC_057798.1, on the reverse strand, counting down.
TGCGCGTGCGTGACGTGGGAGGCATGTGTGGGATGGCGACCGCACGTATGCGTCGCGTCACAGTTAATGGGAAAGGAGGCAGCCCGCGTCTTCCCCATAAAAAAGGATAACCGCGGGCGCGCGGCTCACTTTTACCCTTTCCTACGCCTCCCTCCATCTTGAAACCGCCGCCCCCTTTCTTCTTCCTCGAGCCCTCTGCTTCTGCCCGTCACTGACGCGCTTCCGCCATCCCCTGCTCCTGCGACCGCAATGGTGCCCAAATTCTCCAAAGGAAAAAGGGCAGCCAAGGATGCCGGCGCGGCGGAGCCGTCGGAGAGCGATCTCGTGGCGGGATGGGCCCAGTTCGCCTTCTTCCCCTCGACGGTCAACGTGCCCATGCTCCGGAAGTTCTACAAGGCCCTGTGGGGTGTGAAGATGGGGGGAGAGACGATGGGGCATCCAGCCACATGTGTCGTCCCTGCTAGCGCCGTGCCTTCCCCAAATCGGTACCCTTTCTTTGTCGCCTACTTATCCTGCGGGCTCTATCCCCCTTTCTCTGATTTCTTCAAGGATATGATGGACACCTTTGGCTTTCGCCTCCTGGACATCACCCCGAATGCCGTGGCGTGTATGGACCTTTTCGCACACCTTTGTGAGGGATTCGTCGGGGTGCATCCCAGCATGGCGCTCTTCCACCACTATTTCTCTCCCCGGATCCAAAAGGGAGGCGCCATCACCGGCAGCGTCACTTGGATCCCAAGGGCCAAAGGAGCATACCCGGACGGCGCCATGAAGGAGAGGTGGGAAGAGTGGCGGGGCCGGTGGTGCTTTATAGAGGAGGAGACCCCGCTGGTGTTCTATGAGGTCCGTTAGGTGGCGCCAGTCCGTGGAAAGGACTGGGGCGACGTCGATGTTGACGACGCGAAGCTCACGGTTGCCACCACCAGGATCCTCAGGCTTACCCGGGCCGGGCTCACCCTTGAGATGATCGGTGCGGACTTCATCTGCCGCCGGATCGCCCCTCTGCACGACAAGGGGAGGCCGGCCTGGCTTTTTGTGAATGCTGCTGATATCATGTGGCTCCGACCTGGCCTCGACCATAATCTAATGGTGCTGAGGCATGCTCATCTCTGCCAGCAAATCTTCCAGCTCGAGGTTAATGAAGAGGGCGAGGTGGAGCAGTTCGGCAAGGTGGCAAGGGCTACCACGAAGGCCGGCAAGGTGGACAAGGAGCCCGTATTCAAGTTGCCAATGGGGGTGGTCCCGCTCAGCAAAAATTCTCATCGGCCGAATATCATCGCCATGATGCCGCTCTTTAACTCGCATGGCCTCGACCCGAGATGGGTCGAGCCTGATGAGCTCAGGGTGCAGGAGTTCTTTGACACCTTGCATGAGGCATATGTCGCTGACGAGCCGCAGCTTATTCAGGACACTTCTCAGGTGGAGTTGGACTACATCGCCCACAGGCTGTGGGAGGCAAAACTTGCCGAGGAGTCGGCAATGCTTGCCGTGGAAGCCGACAGCGCCGGCGGCATGGTCGACCGTGCCACGATGGAAGCGTAGGAGGAGGACCTCTCCCGGTGGGCGGCGGCCACTGGGGAGGCCAGCAGCGCCGGTGCCGGGGCCCCCCTTGTCGAGGACGTCGTCGACGGGGCTTCAGAGGAAGATGAGGAGGAGGAGATTGCGGCCCCCATCCCTCCGGCCACCGAGAGGGGGCGAGTTCTGCGGCGGGCTGCCTCCCGCGAGCCGGTTTGCCCTGGCTGGGCCGCGCCACTGCGGCTGGCGCAGGGACCGGCGACGCGCCAGACGAGGGCCGCGGTGACGAAGAAGGCGATGGAGACCAAGGCAGCGAGGAGGAAGACACCAGCTTCCTCGTCGTCCAGGCGTGCTCAGACGCCACCGCCCGCCCCGCCGCCGGCAGATGTTGGTACTAGGATTGCCTTTGACTTCAGGCCCCTCAGCCCGGACAGATACTCTGGGTCACCCAGCCCGGCAAGGAAAAGGAAGGCGCCAGAGGAGGAGGAGGAGGAAGAAGGAAATGATGAGTAAGCCTCTGCTTTCCTTCCTCATTCCTCGCACATCCCCCGACGGTGTTTCTCACTTTCCTTCACTTTGCAGGGACGTGGAGACGCTAGCCCAGAGGATGAAGAGGTCCCGGACGTCGGTGAGTAGCCAGCCCCCGACAGGCGCCTCCGGCACGCCACTGGTGGTGTTGAGCAGCCCGGACAGCAGCCCCCAGCCCAGCCCCCAGCGTGAGTCCATCACCCGCCCTCCATCGGCGTGCCTCATGCGTTGTGCTTTAGTGCTAACCATGCCGTGGATGCAGGAGAGGAGCGGCACCAAGGGGAGGCACGAAGGGCTTCTCCTATCGTGCCTCCTCCGTCAGCCACACCGCCTCGTGGGGCGTCCCCGGCAAGGGCTCCAAGCCCCGAGGCCATGCACACGGAGGAGGAAGAGGAGAGCGCAGGCGCCGGTGGCTTTTCTTCTGTGCCGGATCATGGCGGAGAAAGGGCCTCCGCCTCTCGGCCTGGTACATGTAGGTTACCCGTCTTTTTCTTTGTTCACATTCTTCTTTTTCTCTTTTCCTCACCGGCTTTCAATCTTGGCTCCACCCCGTCTCTTTCTTGGTGTTCAGGCCCTTCTTCGGAGGACGTCGACACCACCATCGAGGATGTCACCGCGGAGGCCGCATCGGAGGCGGAGAAGATTGCTGCTGAGGAGAGCGCCAGGGGCGCCGCTGAAGATGCCACCAAGGATCCCACTGAAGGGCCCGACAAGGAGCGTGCCGAGGAGCCCAACAAGGGGCCCGCCGAGGGGACCGGCAAGGCCACTATCGAGGAGGCGGTGGTCGACGACCAGCCCTCTTCCTCCGCCACCTCTGGCTCCGGCAAGTATCTGAAGGTGAGCGATGATCTCTTCGTCCACCTTCCAGGCGTGTCAAGCTCCAGAGCCCCCGTCGAGGGGGAGTTGCTTGACAACGAGGTGCTCGCCGCCGCCGGTTTTGACGTTGTCGAAGAGCCGAGCGTCGACGGCGATGGCTCCCAAGAGGAGCGGCTGCTCCAGGCCATGGGCGCCAACTTCCGGAAACTCCAGGCCCTCCACCGCGCTCTCCTGGACAAGGCCAAGTCGAAGACGGCGGTGGTGGAGAAAGTGGAGGCCGATTTTGAGGAGTGTGTCACCGAAGCACAAGGTTGGTGGGGCCAGGCTCAGGACGAGCTGAAGGCCGCTCAGGGCGAGCTGGCCAGGCGCGACCTGGAGCTCACCATGAGGCTGGTCGACATCGAGAAGGCCCAGGAAACGGCGAAGAGGCTGGCCGATGAGGCCGCAGCCGCCCGATCCCAGCACGAGGCTGCCCTGAGGACCCAGGAGGAGGACCTTGCCGCGCGCGAGGAAAAGCTTGCCGCCACTGTCCGCGGCAAGGATGAAGAGGTGGAGAAGCTCGTCCTGCAGCGGACCCAAGAGCTGGAGCGGAGGCATCAGGAGGCACTCGACGCCCTGGCTCAGGCTCACATCGGCAAAGTGAAGGAGCTGGAGGATCAGACTCTCAAGTTGTCCCAAGAGAAGGACACGCTCAGCGGCGCCCTGACAGTGGCGCAGGGCGAGATCATTGGCAAGTATGGAGAGCTCTCCGAGGCCAACGCCTCCATCAAAGATCTCAAGCTGAAGCTGGGAGAGCTCGAGGAGATGTTGTCGGGGGCCTTGACCCGGGAGGGACTCCTGACAAGGGAGCTGGAGACGGAGAAGCAGCTGCCGAGGAACGAGACCGCCAACCTCGGGGATCACAAGGCGGACGAGAAACGCTAGCTCGAGCGCCTTGCTGCCATCGCAAACTCGGCCGCTGATCAGCTGGCCATCATGGGGGTGATGGACATGGAGTACGCCCCGGAAGTGAACCTGAGCGCCAACACCAGCCTGACCATATACTTTGAGAGGGTCGTTGGCGCCCTGAATGGCTCCACTCCAACCGGGAGGTCTCCCTTGCCGAAGAGTCCTAGATTCTTTGCTAGGGGGCCATCACCAGGGTGCTCGTCAAGATAGCACATTGGCATCCTGACCTCAACTTCAAAGCGGTGCTGAATAGCTTGCCGGAGGACACTGACATCGCAGCGCTCAACGAACGTATCCAGCCCATCCTCAACCGCATCGACAAAATCAAGAGGTTGGAGGGCCCGCGCCTGGACTGAGCACCCCATTTCTTATCGCCGCTGCAGGTTCATGACCAAGACAGTGCTATCTTTAGTTAGAACCACGGTGGCAATTTATGTAATATAACTCTGCAGTACCCCTGAGACTATGCATGTTACTTTCCTATTAGATTTTCCTTTGTATGTACGTCCCACGTCGACTAGGTAAGCTTGCCGGCGCGTAAACCCGGGGCGGCGCCTTGAGGACGGATCCTCATTAGCCTGCTGGGTGTGCTTGCTGTCGGCGAAGCACCTTACCGCCGCCAGCGCGGCCGCTCGATCTGTCGAGCTTGACTCGAGTCAGAAACGAGAGCGTAAATGGTGGCGGAAGGCTACCCTGCCGCTCTCGATGCGGCCGCTCGAACTGTTGAGCGAGCTCGAAACAGAACAAGGGCATTGCCAATCGCAGGAGGGCCCCTTCGCGTATAGGTTTCTCATACATAGGCCGAACCATCGAGGATAACAACCTTATATTTAAGGATAAAAACTTAAAATTTAGCATGACTTAGCTCTTTCGTCGCCGCCTTAGCATCCCCCATGCCAACGGGCATCACCACCCTCTTGGCCGCCTTCTCCGCAGGAGCCGTGGCGATGATGAACTGCTAGGCCTATTCCCAGGCCAGATTCTCACAACAGCGCCCCCAACCTGGTGCGCCATAGATGTTGGTGGGAAATGACACCTATGGGATCACTGGAATCCCTTCTGCGGTTGCAGGGCGCGGAATCGTGAGAAGAGCGGGACTAGTGGATAGCAAAAAGGGGATTTACCCAGGTTCGGGCCGCAAAGATGCGTAAAACCCTATGATCCTGCTTTGGTGGTTGTATTAGTGTTCTTGAGCTCTGGAACTAGCTCTGGGTGCTGTGAGGTTCCAAAGAGCCGAATCCCTCCTCAGTATGCCATGGGCCTCCTTTAATAGGCGAAAGGGGCTGCCACAGTAGCACACATGAGGTGGAAAGCGCTATAGTGCTGCATGGTTATCGCTAGCATTACAGGACGAGGCGCATTAAATGCAAGGCTTAGGTGTCCTTCACTTTATTGGGGGACGGGGGTGAGGCCCGTCCTGTCCGTTGCCGCCCCTCCTGGCTTCGACACGTGCCCCGGCCAGCAACGCATGCAGCGCCATGTAGGCAGGCATGTAGCTGAGGTGGCGCGATGGTGGAGCCTCCACGAAGGTTTGCATGCTGCCACGCAGGTGCCTGCCCAGCTGGTCGGGTCAGCGGCTGCGTACGAACGACGGTTGGAACCTGGCTGGTGCGGCATGGCAGTGGCCTTGCCGGTGCGCTTGGCGATGGTCTTGCCGGGTGGCCCGGCAAGGGTCTTGCCGCGGCGCGCTGGCTTCCCCAGCAAGGATCTTGCCGGGGAGCCCTGTGGGTTTCTTTTGGGGAGGATGGTTGCCTTCCTATCCTCTCTTGATCTTGATTGCTCTTTTGTCTTCACAAACATCTGCATGCCAACACGGAGGTGCCTCCCGAACCTTGTCCCAACGCGACTGCTCAGCGTTGGTAGGCTCGAAGGTGGCTCGCTCCATGGGTGTGGACGAGCTGCCCTGGCAAGGATCTTGCCGGGGCTGCTGAGGCTGCCCCTGGCAAGGGTCCTTGCCGGGGTAACCTGCATCGCCCGTGTGGCCTTCGTGGTCTTGGTCCTTTGTCATGTGCTCTCCTTGTCCCTGCGGCTTTGGCTTTTCCTCAGTTTCCCTCTCTTGCCTTGCTCTTGTGTGGTTGTGGCCGGTGGCTCTGACTGCCCGTGCACAAGTAAAGGGGTCAAAAGTTAGGCCCCTACTTTTGTACACCGACATCCTAGTCGTCCCGTCCATTCACATTACGGAAGTTCCACTAATCCTAACCCTCCTCCCAAATCCATTGCGTCCCAAATCTCCACGATCGATGGTGAGTACAAGGTTAGAACCATCACTGACGATGAGTTCGACGTCATCTACACCCGTTCTTCCACGATGGTGAAAGGATGCCTTTCTCGCTTCAGACGCACATTCGAAAACTCAGATGATGAGTGGGTCGCTGGGCTAGATGTTGAGTACACCACAGTCCTGGGACGAGAGAAGGATCTAAAGGACGAAGAGAGGAAGAAGCCCGCCGTGATCCAGGTTTGCATGCATGACTTATGCTTGGTCTACCACATATGCCATGCCGATGTTGAATGCCTGGATTTTAAGGACTTCCTCGAGAGCAACCTAGTCAAATTCGTTATTGTAGACTTTGGGAACAACAAAGAAGTCCTAGGTCGGATAGGCCTCGTTGTAGGCAACCCCTTTGACCTCCAGAAGAATCGGCTGGTGTCCTCTCGTCAGCCATCAATGCTAACCCTGGCAGGAGCCATCGTTCATCCTTCGTACGGTAAACTGGAGAAACCTCCATAGACGTTTCATCATTATGCATGGTAGTGGAATGTACTAGATATAGACCACATCCACTATGCTGCAATGGATGTCTACCTTTGTTTCAATATCTACAAGGGTTGGATGAAGAGCAAGAGCCAAGTGTGCGGTTCAAGCAAAGAAGTATCGGCCAAGAGGAAGAGGGACAAGGACGAAGTCGAGGACGTGGACGAGGACTCTGAGTAAGGTGGCAGTGTCACTGCTCATGGTGCTTCTAATGCAGTGTCTACTGGAATAGTTGCAAAATTTAATTTTAGGTGTGCTTAATTTAATTTGAGGGGTGTGTTGTGCTGAGCCCCCAGCAGAACTATGTTATGTTTCTTCTCGTTACTTTAACTCTTTAGTATGTACATACTACTAGTATTTCTTACATTTCATCTTTTAGTTGGTATAGTACTACCACTCATTTCTTCACATTACATACGTACAATATATATGGCCAACATCATATAGCCAGCAGTTTAGTTGTGAAAGAATTTCAGGGTGCTTAGTTTTGTCAAAGAATTCCAGGATGCTTAGTTTTATTTGAGGGGTGGGTTGTGCTGGACACCATTATTGTGACTAGCCTTTTTAATAGTACTATATGCATAATTTGGCGACGAGCGCTCTCTATATGTACCACCTTTTTTTTAATTTCAAGTTTTGCTCCATGGCGCAATCCATCGATACTACTGCCATACAAAAGTATACATTTTTTAAAAGTCTAGAGGGCGGGGTAGTCTAGCTTGGTCGGTTTCACGAGAGGCGAGGGCCTTTGTGATTTGACGGTTCATTACTGTTGGAAGGTAGGGCCTTGTGATTTGACTGCTCGTATATATGCGCCGACGACCTAAGGAGGACCAAAGAACCGTGCGGTATACTCAAGTTTTCCACTGGAGTAGTACTCCGACGGAGGAGCACGAAACACGGCAGCCCAGTGCCATATGGTGATAAAAATGATCTAATTTGCTAGTCATCTCATTGTTAGCATTGTTCTATTCATTCCCTAAAAAAGCATTGTTCTATTCATGCCTCGCAAAGAATGTGACACGTGCAGCAAAACACCCCAAGCAAGAGATGAAACACAGGAGCAAAAGAAGAAGGAAGATTATCAGCCCAAATGATCTAATTCGTCGCAGAGTCGTAACTACTTCTTCATCGCCTCCACGACCTCCATCTCCTTGCATGTCTCCTCTGCCATCTTCTTCATTCTGTCCATGACGCGGGATTTCTCGACGCAAGCCTTCATCATCTGTTCCACGGCCGCATTACGTACCTTGATAGAAGCCGGGTGCTCGATGCGGAGCTTCCCAACTCCTCCTTCTGTTCCATGACGAGGGCCTGCAGCATCTTCATTGAGGAACTACTATTCTCATGCAGCTTCTTCCAGCCGGCGTTCTTCTCCTTCAACAGGTCGATCTCGTGGCAAAGCTTCGCCTTGACCTCCTAAAGTCGCAGGATTTCGCCGGTCGCATTCTTCTCCGAGGCAATGCTCTTCTTCAGCAGCATCACCAAGCCGGCGGTCAACTCCCCCTGCTTATTGAGCTCAGCGGGCATGTCGTCGAGGCTCTCCTTCAGCAACTCCATCAAGCCTTGGATGAACTGCTTCTGCTTATTGAGGTGCTTATTGAGCTGATCGGGCATGCCGTCGAGGGATAACGACTCCAGCTCTGCCGGCTCGGCATGTTCGCCTCCGCGGCTAGGGCGATCCTGGGAGCCATCGCCTGCCCATGAGAGATCTTTCGAGGTCTCTGCATGGTGGCGAGCCCTCTCTTTTTTTTCCGCAGCCTTGGTTGCCGCGCCCTTGTTATGAGTAGTTCTCGACTAGAGCTCTGCTCACCGGCCATGGCAACGACGGACGAAGAAGAAGCACTTATGAGGAGGAAAGGTAGAGTAATTTTTGGTTAGGTAGTTCCCCTTTTTATAACATGAGTACTAGCACTAGTACTAATACTTGCATAGTGGGAACACGTTCAGGTTTGGTATGTACTAGTAGGTGTGAGCAGGCTTTCGAATGTGATGGGAACAAGGTAAAGATTAATTGATGGTTTTGGTTTCGAGGCCTGAAACGGCTCCCGATGAGTTTAGCGGAACATAAATTTCAGGTACTACACTGCTCAAATGTGTAAATACTTCCTCCATTCCTAAATATAAGTCTTTGTAGAGATCCACTAGGTGGACTACATACAGAGCAAAATAAATGAATCTAAACTTAAAATGCATCTATATACATCCGTATGCGGTTTACAGTGAAATCTCTACAAAGACTTAATACGAAGGAGATCAATGGAAGTACTACTAGCAACCCACGATTTAACTACTCGCATGCGCACAGTGGAGTAATAATGTCTTTCTTCCGCCCTCACGTCCACTCAATTTGCATGCGCTGTATTAATTGCCAATCAATGAAGTGAACGACTTTACACGCGTCAAATTATCACATGGGGTGGATGTTGGTACAAAATTGCGTCTGCCCATGTACCCGTGTGTGCGTGCGAGGGAATGAGTGCGTGCGTGGCGTGCATGCACATCTTCGCTTCGTGCATGTACCGCCAGTATGGCTCAGGGAGGACGAGTACATTCTTCTGGAACCAGCAGCACGTCACTGTGAGCAATCCACGCAAGGAGGTCACGACAACGCCTCCACATGTGCCACGTGGCTTCATGAACTGTAAGAGAGACACTATGTAGCGTGCCATTGGTATTCTAATTTATGTGTTTTGCACATACTCGAAGTACTAGTAAGGTACACGTGCATTGCACACATCAGATTTTGCAACCGAATTATGAATAAATACCACACTATAGCATGTAAGCTCTGAGTCATATATGCCTGATGTAGCCCTTCGTTTAATTCTTATAGTTCATCTCATTCAAAATCAATTAGTTTTTATAAAAAAGCTAAGAACGCGGGAATAGGAAAAACATGGGATTATAGTGGAATGTCGTCTTGAATCCTACATGATTGTACGAGTGTTTGATTGTGCATAGAAAAAAGCAGAATTCTTTCAAAGAGGTTTGAGTGGATGGGATGTTTCCTATGAAATCTAGTGCAAATGAATCATATGGAAAATTTCCTATGGTTTACAATCCTACGAATCAAACAACCAAGATAGGAAAAATTCCTAATGATTAGAATCCTCCAAAATTCCTTTGAGAATCCTTTGAATCAAAGAAGCCCTTAATCTATTTTATGATTCATGGAATTGTGCGTTGTAAAGCATAAAGTAAAAACAAATAATGGCAATTCAACTAGAAAAAAAGTTTGGGCAGTTATGATACGAAAGATTCTAGAACAAAAGAGAACCACTGTTGTTTTGAGGTTTGTGCATTATGCTTAAGTTCAACCATGGAGTCTGCTAGATTGTACATGTGGAAAAATCCGGTGGGGGCTAGAAGATAGTGCGAGGGGCCGAGTGGAGGGAGACTATGAAGGAATGCACAAGTGCAAGATCGATATTTAGAGAGAGGGGGCGAGAACGTGCGCTATTGCACGTAGTGGCGGAGCCATGAAAAATAAATGAGCTAGGGGGGCAAGCGTTGCTAATCCTTTACGAGGAGTGTCAATTCATGAACTTAAACCATTTTTAGCAGCAATTGTCTAATGAACACAAACATATTAGCCTCGATATATAGTGATGTTAGGGGGGGGGGGCAGGGCCCTTATTTCCCCCTGTCTTCGCCATTGTGCACGCGTCTGAGAGATGAAGCTGAAGGCATGGATGATGAGAGGGGGACATTGGATATATAATTAATGTGGGTGTATTAGCTATATATGTTAATCCTATATAGAGAGGTATAGATTAATCGATTTGGATGTGGCAAAGAGGGTGAGACCTCACTGGATATATCGATTGATCGGTTTGTGTGGAAAACTATGAAAGACCAAGCTATATACACACATACATAGAGGAACATCGATCATTGCGCATGCACGCGTGAGAGATAAAGAATGCCCGATATGATGGAGAGGGGGATGTGTGTGGGTGTGTGCCTTCATGGGAGACCGACCTGAAGAAAAAGATTGCATGTGCGCGATGGATAATGCCGACTGGTAGTGTGTGTGCATGCATGCACAAGAGAAAGTTAGTGGTACAATTATAAAGAGAAGACGACTGTGTGGGTGTAAAAGACTAGGTGAGGTCATAATCAATGTAAAGTTGAATTCAAATATTTGAATAAGAGATCCTGATGTTTGAAACCCATGCATGCATGAAT